>NC_041728.1:57980040-58283070 GCF_004115215.2 Ornithorhynchus anatinus
AGCTTCTGGGATAGGGAGGATGACGGTGTTATGGACCATGATGGGCAGGTTCGAGTGGTGGGGGGAGTGGGCACAAGGAAAGATGAGGAGTTTTGTTTTTAGTCACAATGGGTTTAGTGTATTTGGAGCTGAGAGCCTCTGTTATATTTTGCTAGAATAAGACACCTCAACCCATGACTTACTAGCCAAATCAGGCTCTTTTTTGATGGTTCTCACACAGTCATCCACTCTGTGAATAAGCACATTCCTGAGAGAGGTGATGTCATTAGCTTTGCCCTGTCAGCTTTCTGGGCAGGAAGGCTTAAGTGCTGGTTGGGCTTTGCCATGAGCAGTGTCCTTGGTCATGGGCATAGTAGAATGACATTTGATGAAGCAATTCATTCTACTGTTTCCTCCCACTTCTTTCCCCCATAGCACTTTTCAACCATTTAGCGAGCATTGGGAGAAGGCTGCAGCAGAGAAAAGAGTGAAGGACATTCGACTGTAAAATGAGAATCATTTTGGGGGGAAAGCCATTAAATTTATTTTACAGCAGGAATTAATCTTCACCTCTTTTAGTTTATTTTAATACTAAAATAAATTGTTGTAGTCAAATACACACCCCCTGCCTGCAACACTTAGGTATACATTCCCCCTCGAGATTTTAAGCTCATTGTGGTCAGGGAACATGTCTACCAACTCTGTTGCATTGTCCTCCCTCAAGCCCTAATGGAGGAACAGGAGGAGGAAAGATAGGTTTAGACTTCTCCCCGGTTTAGACTGTGAACCTGTTGTTGGGCAGGGATTGTGTCTACCTGTTGCCGAATTGTACATTCCAAGCACTTAGTACAGTGCTCTGCACACAGTAAGCACTCAATAAATACGACTGAATGAATGGATGAATGAATGAAAAGGATGAGAAAGATGGGGTGAGCGAGACTTAACAACAATTTGCAACTCTGGTTTACCACTTTACCACTGCCAAATGAATCAAGAATCTTTCTCTGTGTCTCTGTCTCTCTCTGTCTCTCTTTATATCATCGCCCCGATTTTTTCTCCTCTCTGTTTCCCTCCTGAACAAACAAAAATATAGTCTGTGGACATAGAAGAATATAATTCAGTCACAGTAATAGTTCTATTTCCCCAAACACAACATTTCCTTCATAAAAGACAAATGAATAAACTGTATCATGCTATCTTCTCCCAAGCCACACTATTCAAGGCTAAAAACTCAAGTTGGCAGCCAATAATCCATACAAATACATCTGGATTTACTCTGGATTCAGGAATTTCCTTATATCCATGAAGGAAAGGAGTGGCTTCCCTGCTGGACTTCCTTAAGCCTGAAAAAAGTAGAAGAGATGATACATGGCGCATTCAGTTGAATGGTCATTCTCTTTTCTGCAGAGTAAAGCCTGAGAAAACTTTTCAAAGAGAACAACTTTTCCTGAGCACTTAGTACAATGACTATTCTCCTCAGAGTGAGGTCTGAATAAATACCATTGACTGATTGATTGCTTTTAGGGTGGGAATGAGAAGAGTAAAACAACAGCCAGAGTCAAGTAGCTCTCACTACCAGCAAGAAAGAGAAAAACTTGGACTTGATAATAGTTGTGGAATAGATTAAACCTTTGTTATGTATCAAGCACTGAGGTAGATATAAGATTACCAAAGCTGATATAGTCCCGGTTCCACATGACATTCTTAATCTAAGAACAAGGGAGAACAGACATTTAATCTCCATTTTACAGATGAGTAAACTGAAGCTCAGAAAACTGAGTTATATTTTCAAGACATACTGAAGGCAAGTGGTAGAGGTGGGTTTAGAACTCTGGTCTCCCATTGCTGGGCTCTATCCATGAGGTCACTCTGTTTCTCTAAAGTTGAGTTGAGAATTGAGTTGGGGTAATCCTGAATCCCATAAAGTGTTCAAAATGTAATGCTTGGTTTGCTACAAGAAGGAGGGAGGGTTGAAGGAAGCAGGGGAGAGGGGAGAGAGAGAGAGAGAGAGAGAGAGAAATTTTTGAATGACAAACCATGCATGTATCCAGATGTAGCTGAAAAGACTGATGATTGACAGAATCTCCATTTCACATTTGATTTCTAAAGATTATCCTTTGTGCTCCTCTCAATCAATCATATTTATTGAGGTTTAATGTGTGCAAAGCACTGTACTAAGCACTTGGGAGAGTACAATATAGCAATCTAACAAAGTTGATAGACAAATTCCCTGCCCACAATGAGCTGACACTCTCAGGGGAATCCTTGAGTGTTCATTTATTTATTGAGTGCTTAATGTGTGCAGAGCACTGTACTAAGCACATGGAGAAATAACTAAGCATACCTCTTTTTCACAAGCCTATTGTTTCAAAGCACAATTGCTCTGATTGAAGTGGAAACCTGTGAGAAACAATGTGGCCTAGCAGATAAAGTATGAACCAGGGAGTCAGAAGGATGTAAATTCTGATGCAGACTCTGCCACTGGTCTGCTGTGACCTTGGGCAAGAGTCTGGGCCTCAGGTAACTCATCTGTAAAATAGGGATTAAGAGAGTGAGTCTCATGTGGGACATGGACTTTGTCCAACTTGATTAGCTTGTATCTACCCCAGTGCTTAGTACAGAGCATGGCACATAGTAAGGACTTAATACCATTCAAAGAAAAAAAAAAAAGATTCCTCAAACCTCAGGGTTTGGGCCACTTCGAAGGTAACTTTACATATGATAAGCCAGCTAGTTGCCAATTTAGGTACTCTCACCAACCACATCTGTTTTCATGAGTCACATGAAGATATTAATCCAGCACTTTAGGGCACATATATCTTACACAATTTTACCTTGACTGTATTTCTGTAAGCAATCAAAATCCAGACCTTTTTTTTTTCAAGAAACAGACTACCTAGCTTACTTCTAAGGTCAATCACCTCTTTTTCATTAATGTATTCTGGTCGCCGCTCCTACTAATGTATATATATTTTTATCTCTCTCTTTCATTACTGTGATGAGATAGCACCATCACAAACCACCTCTGGCACCTCATCTTCAATCAAAAGAGGAATGGTTGTATTCTCCTGAGTCCACAGCCTCACATGATTAACACTGCATCCCTGCCAATCTCCACATAACTTTCCCTTATTTCTTGTTTATGTGAAAGAATCTTTTCTTCTTCCCACTCTTTTTTAAGAGGGAAAGAAAAATGAAATTACAATGTTGATTTAGTATTATTTTTCATATCACTAGAAAAAGTGTTTTGGTGGAGGTTTTTTTGTTGTTGTTTTTCATCTAGATGCAGGGGATAGGCAATTAAAATGTAATTCAAATGACTTAACGATTGTGTTTATCTGTTAAGTGATTGTAACCCATACATGCCTGCCCCCTGTTTGGAGACACAAAAGACACTACCTTCTGTGAGGAAAAACAAAAGTTTTCTTTTGCTAAACTAGAATGAGTGATTGCTGAGTGAAACTTCCCCCACCTATTATTTGAGCTCTCTCATGTCTTGATCACACAGTCATTGTTGGTTAGAGTTGTAAATAATCTGCAGGGTGTTTTTCATTTAGGTATCACTGTTCTTATGAGACCATATTTTATATGTTGCCATCAGTGTGTGGAAATAAAAAATGAGCCCATGAACTGAGCTCCCTAGGAATAGCAGTTAGCTCTGAGAGAGAGAGAGAGAGAGAGAGAGAGGGAGAGAGAGAGAGAGGGAAAAAGAGAAAGAGAGAAAAGGAGGCAGAGAGAGAGTGAATTTGAAAATATGAATCTCCCTTTGAAAAGTTAAGGACTGATCACTTGGTTATGTGAGTTAGTTTGTTTCAGGCAGCTTTAAGTGGTTTTCTTAGCAACCCATCTGGTTTTGATTAAAATGAGGATTGTGTAATGTCCCTGCTCAGCTTTCATTGCCTCAAAGGCCAATGCCACCAGTCAAAATGGCCAACCCCAAATAATCTGAACCAAAGGAACTGGATTTAGATAATTATAGATACTCCCTCAACTTCCTCAGCCAATGAGAAACCCAGCTGGGTTGTAAAGACACCTCCTGTATTCCCAGGATGCCCCACAACACAATGGGGGATTTTTAAATCAAAATTGCCATGGAAGTATTTTTTTAATTGATCCAGAGCACTGAAAGAGAGAGACATTGGCCAAGGCAGGATAACTACTTACAGGATGAATTGAAGCATGAGGCACTTCAAATAGTTTAAGTTTCTAGTGAATAAAGTGCTTATGGAAGTGATGCTCATTCACAAAACCAGGAGCAATCCATTCTGGACCCAATATTCTGAGAACAAATAATGCTTGTGAAAGTGGCCGTTGTCCTTGACATCTGTTATTGGGTATCTTTGTATTAAAATACAAATTTGAAAAGTGTTATTTCCTCCTTTTTTGACCAATTTCTGTACAATATAGTCTCAAAGCAAATAAACTAATTGGTAGCAATGTTACTGTGTGATATAGACTTTGATATGAGGATTACAGAACCTTTAAATAGAGGCAAGTCCTCAACTAAATAGATGTGATGTGACTTAGCATGAAATAGGGAGGAAAGTTTCTCCCCTCACCATATTAAATCTGGATTTCTTCAATATGTTGAGCCCACCTAAGATTAAATATCCACATACTACATTCAGGATGACCTTCTCATGTGGTAAAGAGACAGAAATAGACATGCTTTATAGGACAATAAAACAAACAAAAATGTTTTCATGTTTCATGGGATTTTGGTGTTGGGAGGTAAGGAAAAAAAAAAAGATGAGAAATACCTATGGGTCTGCTTGATGTTTGCTGCTATGAGCTGGCTGATTTATTTATCCAGTCATAAAGGATTATTTGTGGTAACCGAATCATAGGGGACAAAGTGGAATTTTTGTCATTTTTAATGTGTTGTTTTGCATTCACAGCATAACTACCAAATGGCATAAAACATATCAGTGAATCGTCATAAAGCGGATGCTGCCTTGTTTTGGCCCTACCAAGACATATTGTTCCACTCTAAAATGGTGTTGTAAATGTTCATGGATCTACTCCCAAGCAGAATGAGACCTGAGAGCATTCCAGATATAAAGACTCCATTTTTTTTCAGTTTATTAAATCACTTGGGTACTGCATCAATCTGATTTCCCTGGAACTATTCCCTAGAGCCTTTTATATCTAAGGATACTATTCTTCCCACAGTATCAGCGTCCGTATCAAAACAGCTATATTCCACCTAACAGATCAAAGGGCTTCCATCTTGTAAAACACAGGAAGTAATCTGGGTGGCAGCAAAATTTCCAGCCATTATGGCATGCCTCAACCTGCCATAAGCTCTGTGCCCCAAATTTACCTTTTTAGAGAAATGGATGCTTTAACTACAGTTAATTCAGCAAAAAATGAACCGGGCAGTAATTAGCGACTCCTTGGGTGTAAACACCCATCCCAGGCAACTCAGGTAAGAAATAGACTTTGGGACCTCAGTGATCATATCTGGGTGACTATGTAGCTAGCTCAAGTTTCCCAGTTACCTTACCTACTCTTTCTGTAATCCTTCACAATGTTGTGGCTCAACCAGTGATCCTTAACAAAAGTTTATGAAAGTGATTAGAGGAGCAAAACTGCTGTCCGGTGCTACTAACTTCAATTCCACCTGTTCTGATGGTGTGTGATAATCAAGAAGAAATAAACTATTTGTGCCAATGAAAACCTAATCTGTGCTACATACCTACTCACACAACTTCTACTGCCTCTAAATTTCAGTGAAATAATGTGAAGTGTTTCAGTTTGGTTTCAAATCATGCTAATAGTAGTATCAATCACTCAATCAATGGTATTTATTGAGCACTCATTTGTGCAGAGCACTGCACTAAATGCATGGGAAAGTACAACAGAGTTGGTAGATGTAATCAGTGCTTGGCACATAGTAAGTGCTTAACAAATCCCGTTATTATTACCCACTAGAAGCTTAGAGTCTATAGGGGCAGGAAGGCATTAAAATAAATTAGCGAGAAGGGAAATAGTAGAGTATAAGTAGTAATATTTGTACTAGTATTTCTTGAACACCCACTGAATGTGATGCACTGTACTAAGCTCTACCAACTATAAAAGTTGAATAGAAGCATCAGATGCCTTCTTAGGCTTTAAACTGTAAGCTCCTTGTGGGCAGGGATCCTGTCTACAAATTATGTTACATTATTCTTTCCCAAGCACTGAGTACAGTGCTGTACACCAAGTGCTCAATAAAGATCACTGGCTGACTAAAGATTACCCTTGCATCTTTGCTTTCAGAGACTTCCTTTGGCTATAAATAGTATAAAACCTCCCAGGGGCAAAATGTCATTTAGGGTAGGAAAGCCAAGTTCATCTGGGAGTACTTTGTAGTTTAATGGCAAAATTGGAACCCCTGGGTGACATATTTCAGCCTAATTTCCTGTTTCGACCTGTACGTACCATTGAAATAAGGGGTCCTTTTCATCTGAATTGATCTCTCAGTGCCTTTCGTGAGGCAGCCACCAGGGCCAATTGGAATAGGCTCGCAACCTGTCTTCAGGAAGGCCATGGGATTGGTGAGCAGCCCCGAGGAGATGTGCCCAACTGACAGCTGTCGACTGTCAACAGGCCATATGTAATGAGGGGAAAAGTTACAGACTGAAGATTGCTCAGAACCATGGACAAAACCCTCACCCCTCTGCTCTATGATCAAGTCTGGTTTTGAGGAATAGGACCTCGTGAAGGGTAACGTTTGGATTCCATCCAAATCTCTGTTCACATTCCATTTCTTGAATTATAAAGGATAGACTTAAAATAAAGTTACTACAACTATTACTACTAGTAGTCTGTGAGCTCATTGTGGGCAGGGAATGGGTCTGTTTATTGTTAAATTGTACTCTCCCAAATGTCTAGTACAGTGTTTTGCACACAGTAGGCGCTCAATGAATATAACTGAATCAGTGAACAGATCACCCCTCTCCCCACCTTCAAAGTCCTATTAAAATCCCTTCTCCAGGCGGCCTTCCCCAACAAATTCCCCCACATCTGTCGTCATTTCCACTTCTCCCTTTTCCTCCTGCTTGACTCTTGCATTTGGATTTGTTCCCTTTATTCACTCCACCCTAACTCACACAGGATTTACATCCACATCTGTAATTTATTTTAATGTCTGCCTTCCACTCCAGACTGTAAGCTCCTTATGGATAGAGAATGTGTCTACCAACTCTCTGTTATATTGTATTATCCATGTGCTTAGTACAATGCTTTGTACAGTTCAGGCTCAATACATTTAACTTTTTGATTGACAACTCTCAATTATCATGATTACTCTGCCTCATCATTTGGTGTACTTGGAAATTCTAAATCATCTCCTCACTATGTGCGCTCATTGCATGGAGCCTATTGTCAATTGTTGTGTGTGGGTAGATAGGACCAATGGGGTGCGGTAGCATCAAGTCTACACACATGTGCAGCCTTTTTGCTTTACTTCATTCAGCATTGCTTAGTCTGCTGGTAGAACTAGTAATAGTATTTACTAAGCACGTATTGTGTGCAGAACACTGAACTGAGCAATTGGAGGGAATGCACTTATAGAAATAAGACATGGTTCCTGTCCCTCAGGGGCCTCACAGTGTTAGAGTATAACTGGGGAGAAGGGACTGGAGACACACACACCAGGAATGATGTAACATGGAAGCACAACACAAGCAAATACACCAAATAAAAGCAAAATGAGTAGGTTTCTGTGTCAAAAGGAGCAGAATGTCAGGCTCTTAATGGCTCAGAGTTCAGATCACACCCATAACCAGAACAAACATTACAACAGTCATCATTTTCTCGAGGTTTGTGGAGGTCTCACGCAGCAAGTGTTATTCTTTTTTCCATTAGGGTGATGGAAGGCAAAACAGGATGGAGTCTCCCCAGTAGGGCAGAAGAGAGCCAGTGACCAATTATCCCATTTACATTTCTTTTAAATGATTTCCTTTCTAGATATTGGCAGTCTAATTATATTCACTGTGTTTGGATAACTGTACTAAAGGTTTAATGAAGTAGATGTTCCTATCTATAAGCATCTTATCATTATTAAGATAATTATTATTATTTATATGCACTTATTGTGAACCAAGCATCTGTAAGACTTTTTAGACCATTAGATTTTAAGATCCTTTTATTTTTGTCTTGTAATTCTCCTCAGCCTTTAGTAGAGTGTGTGGCCAAAGAAAGGGCTAGATAGCTACAGAGGATGAGCAAGGACAAGAGATTCAAAGGCCCCCCCACAAATATAGTTATGCAACCATATGCATGAATTTACTTGCCTCTTATCAACACACCTGAGAGGAAGGTCCGCTAAATCTAATGACAGCCACTGTCATTTGTTCTTGCTCACTTGTCAAAAGTAGAATGGGGGTTAAGGATGAATAGCTTGCTTCTGTTTAGATCTCAACACTTCCTCTGGTGAAATGCTCGGCTTTTCTTTACCAAAGAGATTCTTCAGGAAGATTAGACATTCCAAGAAGAGGCTTTCTATTAAATTAGTGAAAATGGCAAAAATAAACAATTCTTCTTCCAAAGTCAGCTTGGTGTGGGGGCTCTTGATATAGGTCTGTGAGCCCCTGATTAGACTATGAGCCTGTCATTGGGCAGGGATTGTCTCTATCTGTTGCTGAATTGTACATTCCAAGCGCTTAATACAGTGCGCTGCACATAGTAAGCGCTCAATAAATACTATTGAATGAATGAAAGGTCTCGGTAATTTAGGAGCCACTGTATCTCCACATGTATTCCAAACTGTTTCCCTTTCTAGAAGGTTTTCCTATTCCTTCGATGGAAAGATATTTGATTGATGGTACAACAGAGGACATTTGGAAAAAATACAAAAAAAAAATCCATTGAATTGATGCCGGTTTGGGAGGGAACTCCCTCATTAACAAAATAATTGAGCTGTTAGTTAATTTTACTTGTTATCTGCAAAAAAGGGCAAAAAATCTTCCAAGCAATTAATATTCTTCCAACAAGTGATTAAAAGAACAACACAAAGGGTCTGCATCTTAGATGTATTTAGTAATTATAGGCCTGACACCTTTTTCATATCTTTCACGACAGATGCATTTAAAAAACTCCTGGCAATTTTCACTATGCTTTGAAAGGATCAGCTATTCCCAATCAGGAAGTTTCCACTCCTCCCCCTACCTTATTAGTAGTGATTCCTACTAATTGATAATTATTACCTTTTTCTTATTTAAATGTCCTTGGTGGTGTAACAACGCTTTCTGTTTGGCTAAGATCAATACATTACAGGATTACCATAAATAATACATAAAATGAATAATAAGAATATTCTTATTAGACTGCAAGCTCCATATGAGGCAAGGACTGTGTCCATCCTGATGATTTTCTATCTACCCCATCTTGGCATGTAATAAGCACATAACAAATGCCATCATTATTATTATTCTCTCTGGAAAAATTGGATCTCCCATTTGTTTCTGATCTGTTTTACTCTGCAGTCTCTTCCCCACTCATAGCCAGTCAGGCTAAGTCACTCCTAAATCCATATAACAGAAAAATATAGTCTTTAAACATCATTAAGCGTGGCTTATGCCTAGACCCGTTTGACATAAACTAACCCAACAGCCCACACTTGGAAGATGCCGTGATGCAATAAATACCACCTCCTTCTTCAAATAAACTGAAATAAATCTTAATTGATCTATGTAAGCGGAGCATCCTTCTTTACCTTGTCCAAGTAGCTACTTCCCTGAAATATGAATGATCCCTCATTTGTTTATGTACGTTAATTTAAATGAAATTGATGATGTCTTTAAGGCAATAAGAGGTAAGAACAGCAGACCTTGGAGTTTCAGCCCAATGTGACGAACTAATAAAGCACACTGGCAAATTGCCCTGAAAGTGCTGTATAAAAGGTAACACAGTAATCACATTACTCTGGCGTGCACAGACACCCACCCCCTTCCCATGCTTAATTAAATCAGAAACACTCCAATATCTCAAAGACAAAGGCTGCAGCTTTATTTACATAACACAACCGTATAACAATACCCTAACATTCGACTTGATGATTACTGCGGCTCATAGAAATAATGCCATCTTCTGACCTTGCAACCAGACAGCCTTCCCTTCTGGAAATGATATTCCCCTGCAAGAACGAATCCCCCAAATTCCAATCAACACATCCTGGCCTCTTCCTCCTGCTAGCAACCAGCATAAGTTAATTTTACACATTCCACAATATACTGCATGTTGGTTTGTGTTGATTGCATGGTAACTCTATTGGAAACAAGACTAATAGTTATTTCTGTACCGCATTCTCTCTTGAGAGCTAATCCCTTCTATCACTGTGGTATGTAGAGGGAAGTCTATAATCCCCACCTGCATTGGTAATGCACAAGGAAAAAGCAAAGAAAACAGACACAGACGACGTTTGTGTTTTTTTCTGATGCATTTAATTTACTCGGCTAAAGGGGTAGGCCATTTAAACGTATGTGGTGCTGAAAATGGCATCTTTTTAAATTATGGTATTGGTTAAGTCCTTACTATATGTCAAGCATTGTTCTAAATTCTGGGGTAGATACAAATTAATCAGATTGGATATCAGCACTGCCTCTCACAAGGTTCACAGTCTAACCAGGAGGTAGAAAAGGTATTTAATCCCCTTTTTACAGTTGCGGAACCCGAGGCACAGACAATACTACTACTAATAATAATAACAGTGGAATTCTTTAAGCTCTAATTATGTGCCAGGCACTGTACTAAAGGCTGGGAAAGTCCTTAGAACAGTGCTTGGCACATACTATGCACTTAGCAAATACCTTCATTATTATTATTATACAAGATTGGACACAGTCCATGTCCCAAATGAGACTCACAGTCTTAATCTTCATTTTACTGATTAGGTAACTGAGATGTGGCAGAGCCAGAATTAGAACTCAGGTCCTCTGACTTCCAGGCCCATGCTCTTTCCATTAGGTCATGCTGCTTCTCATTCAATCATTCAAAGGGAATACTCCTTCTTTATGGTATGGTACTTATTAAGCCCTTACTGTTCGTTAAATGTTGGAATGGATACAACGTAATCAGATTGGACCTGGTGCCTGGCTACATGGTGCTGCTCATAGTCTAAGAGGGAGAAGAGGTATGCAGTCCCTATTTTTCGGGTGAGGAAACAGAAGCCAAAAGTGGTTGTGACTTTCCCTAGTTGACAAACCAGGAAAATTGCAGAACTGGGACCAGAACCCAGATTCCCAACTGACAGTCCAATGTTCTTTGCATTAGGCCACACTGCCTCCTTCAGGTATCTCATTCATTGTCCCGGCCCATCTTTCCTTGCAATGCCAAAACCAAGCCTTGGCACACATGAGGGAGGGTACAGTCACTTTGATAAGTCACCTTGAAAAATGTCAATCTTTAAGAAATTTGCTAATTAGGAGGTTTGCAATCTATTAAAGTTGGATTGGTTTCACAGTATCCTAGAATCATTTAAACAATACAATGTTGGACCTTCATCAGATATTGGTATCACACACTGGTAGAACTCAGGACATGTCTCACTTTTGTATTTGGACCGAGATAGCATTTTATGAACGTCATTTATTTCCAAGTGGAGGTTAATTGTATGGATGGCAGAATATACAGTAGAAATTAGTTTTTTTATTCAGCCATTTTTAGTTTTCCACACACAGGCCAGGGCCCCTAACCTCTTGTTTATTTCTACCCATGTTGACCTTTCCCTGAAGCACAAGGCTAATTTTGTGCTCCAGTGACCAGGATGGGAATTTGTCACTTTATTCAAAAAGGAATGAATACAGGTATGTGCTGTAATTTCAGCAGCCATTTAACCCATTCATAGAGAAATCGGACAAGCAATAGATGGGGTCTATAAAGAAGACATCTTATTTCAATTAAAAAGAAAAGAAATAATTTGAATCGTAAAGAAGTGGTGGTGGTTCACGTGCCATCAAATGCTATATTGTTTATTGCAGGTTTCAGTGAGAGAGATGGAAGAATATGACTAAAGAATCCTACAAAACTTACAGAATGTCTAAGGGAACATATACATTAGCTGACATCATTTTGATTGCTGAACAAAGTTTTATACAGTATCTTTGGTGGAGAAAGCGCTAACTAATTTTATCCATAAGATAGGAGTAATGAATTCCTATGGAATACTATTAATAAGCATGAGCAAATCAATATGTGCTTTTCATGTCGAGTGATTGAAAAAAAGAACTCTGCCTTGTGCAAATACCTCTGCTTGCCTACTCTTGCAAATGTTATATGAAGCAGAGCTTTCTTTCCAACTGATACTTATATTGCTATTAGGTGAGGAAAAAAGTATATGCGGAGATAAAATATAATCCTGTCCCTGATAATAATGATAATAATAATGATGGCAATTGTTAAAAGCTTACTATATGCCAAGCACCGTTGTAAGCGCTAGGGTAGATACAAGGCAATCAGGTTGTCCCACATGGGGCTCACAGTCTTAATCCCCATTTTACAGTTGAGGGAACTGGGGCACAGAAAAGTCAAGTGACTTGTCCAAAGTCACACTGCTGACAACTGGCAGAACGGGGATTAGAACCCACGACTTCTGACTTCCAAGCTCATGCTCTTTCCACTAAGTCACGTTGCTTCTGCACTGTTCATATATCTGAGGTCACCTTTAACTCTTGGCATCTTCACCCCACTCCTCAAGCCCAGCCCAGTCCAGTAGCCCTGATGATTGGAGTGGAAAAAGGGAATAACCCCAGCCCCTGAAAGCAAACCTCCTAACCGTCCCTGACCCTCAGCCCTCTAATCTTTGATGACTGCTCACACCTTAACTGGATTACCTTGTATCTCCCCCAGAACCTAGAACAGTGCTAGGCTCATAGAAAGCTCTTAAGCAAATACTGTCATTATTATTATTATTATTATTATTACTCTCCAGTTTGATGTGCCCTCCTTGCTCAGATTTGCCAATCCTCAACCCACTCCCGCCACTCTTTTATAGTTCTTCTCTAAAACTACCTCTTATATGAGGAATTCCCCAAGTGAGCCTTCCCCCCTGACCAATCTTTCTAGGTTCTTGGAACTCAATCAGTTAATGGAATTTAGTGAGTGATAACTGTATGTAGAGCACCGTACTAACCTCAACACTTTGCTCTTGTATGATTATCTGCTATTAATTTCTTAATCCCCTTGAGTTTGCTATTTGCATCAACTCATGCTCTTTTAATCATTACTTTTTTCATCCGTTTTTGACTTATCTTTCCCTCCGGATTCAAGGCCCCTTGGGGGCTTCTTCTAAATATCCCCTGGTGACAATCTGGTAGTCACACAAACTAGGAGGAATTGTGGGGGAGAATTTAGAAGATGATAAAGGAGGAAGAGATTCACCCCTAAAGCACCCTTCCTTGAGGGCAGGTTAATTTTATTAGGAAGTAGGGATTTATAAAATATCTACCTGGAGCACAGCCAATCACTAGGAAGTGAGACCAGTTAGTTGTGGAAGGAGCCTCTCCATCATCGTGGGGAAGAAGAAGAACACAGGAAGAACACAGGGCACAGAGAGAGATCTGAGGTGCAATCCTGGAAAACAGGGATACAAAGTAGGTTCAGGATTCAGAGGACCCTTGAGGAGCATACAACATAATATAGTAACACAATACGCCTCTTTTCTGAAAAGTCTTTCCAAGATCATCTAAGACTAAATGGTTTCTCGGGAAAAATTCCTGCCCCCTCTCCCACACACATTCCCACCACTTGCTCCAGAGATTTGTGTTCCACTTCCAAGCCCTGGAACCTGATGGCAGGAGCCAGAGTAGAGGGATGCTTGATGATTCTAATGAAAACAGTCAACATAAAGGCATCCATTGGAACAGCGAAATGGTTGTGAAACTAGACAAATGCCCATCCTCACAGACAAGGAGGACCAGGCTGAGCCCACCCTGCTTGTCCTAGCATCTGGACCCTCTTCCCTTACCCTGCCCAAGCTCATCTTTTTAAGAATTGCCCAAGACTACCAATAGCTTTGCAAAACAGGCTTGGGTGGCTCTCATTAGCATGGTTATTAGAAACAGAGCCCTGGGCTTTCAGAAGTCAGATGGAGTGATTTCAAGGTTTTGGAAACTTTTGTAACCCAGTTGGAATCTCACAGAAGCGTGAGTGGTTTCAGGTTTCACGGCCAACCCGAAACTAGTTGATCCGGTTCTGGGCAAAGCCTTTGGAAAAGCAGGGTCTGCATTCAGGCCTGGTCGGGTCCTGGGTTGATTGAGGCTCCCATCTTTGGAGGAGACTTCACACAGGGACCTCCAACTCACTGTCCCGCAGATTTCCAGCAGAATTGGTCTGTGGGATTTGGAGGGCTACAAGGAAGGGGAATAGCCCTCTGGATTGAATGAAGGATGGTGGGAGTAAATCTCCAGCAGCTCTTTCAGAACTAAGCTCAGCTGTCAGAAACAGACCATTTCAATCGCCTTCTGACGCCCCTCTCGCCGAAAAAAAAAAAAAGATGCCCCGTCTAAGCCAAAGTAGGTGGACGGCTCAGGTGCCCACCCTGTTGGGCCTGGGATTTATTTGGGGATGGTTCTCACGTTGATTCTCTTTCATCTAAGAGCAACACTGAAATTTCCAGTTTTTCTAAGGGGTGCTTAAATCTATTTATGCTGGCTGTTCCATCTGCACACCCAGCCAAATTAGCATGAATTCAAGATCTGGTTAAAGTCTTATTTATTTGCAGTTATGTGTTGGCCTTTCAGTCATGAAATAGGTCCAAAGTTATTTTACAGTGTAGAAAAACATACCCTGGAATCAATTAATTTCCTTAGCCCAGTGAAAATGTGTTTTCATATCAGCACATGCAGAGCTCCTCGGAGGAATCCCCTTTCTGTCAGTGATAGTTGCTGGCCATAACCATTTGGGTCCAATTGTAAGGTACTAGTTCAGAAAGCAGCCACTGGCCATAGCCAGAATTCACCCCAGACTATTCTGTTCAGGAGAGTCCAACAGTCAGAAATCCAGCCAAGTGGAGGGTTAAAATGTGCCTTGCATGGGGAGTTTTCCTGTGTTAGCATTTTTGTGCTCCCATTTGGATCTTTCAGCTTCTCAGGCTGCCTTAGGTGGCTTTTGTTCACCCCAGGAGAGCTAAGTGTGGTGATAGATGACCTGGAACAAGTAGGAGTTTCCTCACCATCTTGGCCACCTGCCCTGGGTTGAGTCGTGAAGCTGTACAGTGAAATGGAAGGACACACAAAGTCCAGTTTCTCTTTATCCTCTTCCACCCCAAGACAGGCTGATCTGAGTAACATCAGGGAGCTCAGCCCGGAAAAAAGACAGGGACTTATCGCTCCCCCCAAACTCATATCTCCTGACCTCCACCAGGGAAAACATTAGACTTGAACCCATACCATCATTTGCCCAAAGTTGTCTTAAAAGCCTGGACCTCAGTCAACGGCTTCAGTGGACTAACCAGTCCTCAGGTATACTGTAATTTCTAAAACATCTAAGTGTTTGGGAGGGGGCAGGACATCCACTATCTCTGCATATGGAATTCATTCCATCGTATTTATTGTGAACTTACTGTGTGCAGAGCACTATACTAAACGCTTGGAAAGTACAATTCAACAACAAAGAGAGACAATCTCTGCCCACAATGGGCTCACAGTCTAGAAGGAGGGAGACAGACATCAAAACAAGAAAACAGGCATCAAAAGCATCAATATAAATAAATATAAATAGAATTATAGATATAAATACACATCAAAACAAGTAAGCAGTCATTAATATAAATAATATAATATTATTCTTATAGCATTATATAATGCAATTAGGTGAATATACAAGTACTCAATCAAGGAATTAGATAAATTTTGCACCTTCTTGGATTAAGTATTGAAATCAAATACTTTTTACGTGGCTGACCTTTGTCAGTTCCTTTTAAACGGAACTAATGATGAGTCATTGAGCTAGCAAATTAACTTCTTTGAGTTGTTGACGGGGTCAGTAAGAAATGAAACTCCTTTTTTTTTTCTTTTTTACAAAAATGAGTTGGTCTCTGAGGATTATTTCTCACTGGGTGCTTTGCAGTCTTCAAGCTTAATGATGTTTGGAAACACTTGAAAGCCGAAAAAAAGGAAGTAGTGAATTTTATATTTCTCATTTTAACTCCTTCCTTCTGCCAGAGTGAGGAAAGAAATATATACAAACTATAGGCAATAATAGGCTCACAAACTGATAATCAGGATGCTAGTAATATATATTTATTCTCATCACATCGCAACTCTATTTGACCTCAATTTTGAAAATGAATAAATAAAATCCACTATTCGTTCCTTTCTTGATCTTTTTAACTGCAATGAAATTAGACTTCAAGTAATCACATCTTTGCCCAGCTAATTCTTCAGCAATGTTGAGGACGGATAATTCATAGTATGAGAAACAGTGTGGATTTGTGGGAAGAACATGGGCTTGGGAGTCGGAGGTCGTGGATTCTAATTCTGCCTCTGCCATTTATCAGCTGTATGACTTTGGACAAGTCACTTACCTTCTCTGTGCCTCAGTTACCTCACCTGTAAAATGGGGATTAAGTCTGTGAGCCCCATATGGGACAAGCTGATGACCTTGGATCTACCCCAGTGCTTTCAACAGTGTTTGGCACATAATAAGTGCTTAACAAGTACCATCATCATCATTATTATTAGAACATTGGGCTGGTGATTTACTGTTATGATTGCATTAGACTTTGGTTCTAGCTCATCAGCATGTTGTTGTAAGAAAGAGAGCAGCCTACAAGTTAACCACTTTCACAAACGTGGACAAACAGCATTACAATGTCAGAATGAACTGCTGAGGGTTCTGTTTAGCAGATTCTTGACTCATTTAAGATAAACGTATAATTGGCCTATGGTCTGTTCCTGAGTGGGTGTCTGATGGACCACAGTTGATCATGAACTGATTGGATTGAGGTCATTATTGGCATTTAAATGAAACACATGATTAAAATGCATCCTGTCAAACCCAATTCTTCCTGATCTTCCAGGCAGAATGTCCACTTGCAGCTTGACTGCAGAGCTCACAGCTTTTGAGCTGCCTTGACAAGCAGGGACACTAACAACTCACATTAGGGAAACCCTATCTGACAATCAGGATGGTAAATAAAATGCCATTGAGTTTAAATACAAACACATGAATTGTTTTCAGCTTCATCAAATTGCCTCCCCTATTCTGAAACCCACCCTGAGTAGCCTTAGGTGGATTGGGAAGAAGCTCACCACAATTGTGCTCATCCCCTGAATGTATTTTTGCTTCTCTCAAAGTATGTTGTCCAACTCTGCTCTTTCTTCTAGTACAGTACTTGGCATTTGCTTTTGAATTATGTTTGTCCATCTGTTATTTGTCCTTCTGGTGATGTATCCTGCCCAATTCCATTTATTCCTCAGCTTTTTCAGCTATTTCAGTGACAACTCTATTGTTGTACCCTTTGATTTTATTTCTCAGTTAGTAAGAGTATTTTACAAGAAAGTTGCAAGCAGAAATGAAGCTCTTCTCTTTAGCTTTCTCAATGATAAATCATCCGTTGATTATGCACTGGTTGATGTGGCCTGCCTCTGTTCATGTGGCTGAAGTTATTTCTGTTGGATCCATGGTTGAATTTTAAAGCTCTCAAGTCTTTGTGCACCTAGTTTTTTTGTAAAGATGCTACCGGCCTTATTACTGAAAGGATGTTTTAACAAGGGATACTGGTTATTACAGTTTATATTCTCATTGTCTATCTCCACTGCTCACCTCCATTATGCATTTCAATTTGTCAGGAAGACCCAAACTCAAGCAAATCTCCGGTAAGATTTTCCATCATTTGGGGCTGTTACCTCAAATGACTTCTTTACAACCCATCCCTGATCATTTCCATGGTGAAGTATGCTCTCCCTCCTGGTGCTGTGCTGGCATAAATTAAACGAAATAACATCAGTAATGGCAAAGAACTTCAAGAAAACAAAGGGCCATACAAATTAAGGGTATAATTGCCCTAGTTATTAGTATTGAATGTGTCCATCATAAGCCTTAACTTCATATTTAAGCTCAGGTATGGATTTTCAAAGTGTCTCAGTTTGGAAGACATCAGGACTATAGTTGTAATACGACTCAACCTATCTGTTTAAGGCTAATGCTTTTTCTTATCAAGCAAATACCTGAAAAATGTGTTCAAAATAAAAAGATTAAATTCAGAAGAGCAGTTCATTATCTGAATTGTAGTTTAGATATCAGAGATTTTATTGCATCTTCTTTTTCATCATCATCAGTATCATCATCAACATTTAGTGTATTCAGAACAATGTTTTAGGTGCTTGGGAATGTACAGTAGATATAAAAGCCAAATTCCAAGTCCCTGGCCTTGCGGAGCTTAGAGTCTAATGAATGGCTTTTCAGTGAGCACTTTTACCCACACAAGATTCTATTTCACTTATTTTGCACCCTGATTGAATGACATTTCGGGCACCTTTCTTAAATTTATCTGGCTGAAATCACTGAAAATTATTGAGGTTTCTAATATCTGACACTCCATGGGCTCATTTATCCCCCAGATTGAAAATGCTTCCCATCAAATTTTCCTACAGACGCATGCTGTTGAGGTTCATTGGGGAGACTATAAAGAAGCAAAAAGATGCCCTTAATCTCTAGATTGCTTCCTCTTTAGGATTCAGCACAACGGTTAGTGAGAAGAGCATGACAGAATGGAAAAAGGAAAATTAGGGATATTAAGGAGAATGATTCCTTAATCCTCACACTGGGACTTCAGGTTTTATCAAAGTAAACTAAATGACATTCAGTGCATGATAGAGTACAGGATAAAATCCCTCTCCATCACCCTCTCACTCGTGTAACTCCACACTGCCAGATTTACCCTTCATGGTGAATTGGAATTAGGGGTGTAGAAGAAAAACTAATAGTAGCATCAGTGTGCGTGTTTATGAAGTGGTTATTATTAGCAAATGTCATCCTAATTGGTAGGTTAACTTCAAGGTAAACAGAGCAGACGATAGCCCTTTTCCACACAGGGGCCACATTCTAAAGGACAGGAAATTAATGAAGAGAATTGATGTCCTCTAACATTGTTCCTCTAAGTATCCTGGCACCACTATTGAAAATAAAATGCTGGGCTTAGATGGATCATTGGCATCTCCAATGGACTTATAATAATGATAGTATGTACTAGAGACTTCTTATGGGCTGAGCATTGTGCTAAACACTGGTGTAGATACAAAGTAATCAGATCAAACACATGACACTTACAGGCTTAGAGGAGTGGCCAACAGGTGTTTAATCCCCATTTGACCGAGGAGGAAACTAAATCTCGGAGAGGTTAAGTGTGACTTACCCAAGGTCACACCATGGGCTAGTGGCAGAGACAGGATTAGAAACCAGGTCTTCTGATTTCCAGCCCTGTGCTCTATCTTCTGGACACCCTGCTTCTCACCATTAAAACTCTTCTATCACTAAACCATAAACCATTAAAAGACACTTAAAATACACAAAAATGTACCTCTCCATGTAGGAGGCTGCTTTAAATTCCTACCTTTACATTATAACATCCACCAGAAGTGCTCAAGCATTTTGGATCAAAAGCCCTGGATACCTGGGGAACCCAATTAACACACATTAGAACTGGGCAGTTCATTATATAAAGCTCACTCATAAAGGCCACAAGTCAACACTGAATGTAGGGGAGTTTTTAAAAAGAGAAAAAATGGAACGAGCAAAGAAACAGCATTTAAAACTGTAGGAGAGGATCAGAAGTACAAAAATGGCAAATTGTATATAGCTAATACAGTTTAAACGTTGATCAAAAAAACTCTTTTTAGCAGTTGAGTTAATGAATGAATTCCAAAATAAAGGCCTGTAGTAATAGGATAAAGATTGACCATTGGTTGGCATATGGTTAAGGATGACTAAATCATCGCTCATCCTAGTCTAGTGATATATCCCGGCTATAAACTGACATTCCAGTGAAGAATGTCTACAAATAATGGCCTAATTACCTGATACTTGAAAACATCTCTTTTCTTCTTCTGGTCTCTTTCTCTCTCTATTTCTTCTCTCCTTCTTTGTTTCTCTCTCTCTCTGTCTCTTCCTCTTCCTTTGACCCCTTCCTCTCCCTATATGATGACCTTACAAATAAGCATTTTGTGTTTTTGATAGAGATGCATTTCCCCAAATTACCTACCCATGCAGTAAACCAATCACCTTTTCATAGAGAGAGCCAATTATTAATTCATACAGTAGTGCTAATTAGTATCTAGTGCTAATAAATATCCTTAGAACCACACAAACCTAAGTTAAAGAAATGCAAAGGAGAGATATGAGCCATGCTTGTGAATGAAAGAATACAAGAGAGTTATCTCTCATCAGGTAAATGTGCCCTGAAGGTTAATGTTGAGGAGAATTTCAGAGGCAGGGTTCAGCCTTTGCTAAAGTGCAGGTTCATAGCGGTCACATCAAGAGGTGGCTTTAGGCCCAGTCCTATATAGCAAAAAACCAGTAGCCAACTGAGAGGATGGAAAACCCAGCACTGCAGGCTTGAATCATATACTTCTGCATAGTAATTCTCTTTTTATTCCTGAGAGGTACAATTAAAGGATGAAAGTCATAAAATAGTGTACTTTCCCTCTCCTATGATGCATTGTTTTTAATCTCCCTGCCTCGTATTATATCACATTCATATAATTTTTCAGACAGGAAAAGACTTGTTCCCTAAAAATATAGTCTCTCGCATTTGAAATATAAGTTCACATACAAGCAATGTATATATCACTGAGCCAACAAACTAACTCACTTACTTAATACACTAAACTTCAGGTTCTTCCTAGATTATGGGAAATGGCTTGAAACAGGAGGCAGCTGCCAGGAAACATCACCGCTTCTTTGCTCAAGAGAGACAGGGGAGAGAAGAATGAGGAAAAAAAATTCCCTCGATGGATGCCACAATAACATGTCTTTCATTATCGCCCTGTGTCAAGGAACTGTGTAATGTTCATTGTGCAGGCATAGTAAATTACTATTTACCTGGCAGTGCCTTTGATAAGTCAGTCTTTCCTCTTTTTTTTTTGTCCACACAGCATGGAATAGTGAAACCCCTTTGCCTATAATTCTTATTAAGGTGATACCTTTTCTGAATAAGAAAGTACACACTTCCAAAGAAGGCATTCTCTTGGGTTTTTAAGGGCCATTGTTTTTATTGTTTTCCTTTTATTTCTCCCTCCCCACTGTGTTTTAATGCTATAGTGACTTCTGTGTATATACAACTCTCATATTGAAATGTCTGCCACAGATATATGCAATATTAAAGAGTGCTTATGAATTTTTGACATCTAATTAGTCGCTACCCAGTTAACATGTCAAGACTCAGAGGGATTAGGGAGTCAGCCCTTTCTGAATAAGTTAAAGCAATGCCCTGTCCTTTTCATGTATTATTCTTTAATGTAGGTGGTGATTATTTTGCTGTGATTAATTGATGAAGCTCATTGGCCAGGGAAGTGTTAGAGACTCCACCATTGCTCACTTTTATTTGTCTCGGTAGGGCACTCCTGCTCATTTGAAAGGACTCGCTTCTCTCCAGGATGTGCTGTCTTTCATTTCCTGGCTTTCTTAAGGTTTTTCCGATTTTCCGTGGGCGTCTCTCTGACCGTAAGGAGCCACATCCCAATGGGGCAGAAGTCATACCCTTCGTCTGTAAACCAAGGGGGCTGGAGGGGGTGTCCGAAGGGTCGTCGAGGGTGGGTTGGGAGGGGGGCAGGTGTTGCTTGCCCCCAAATGGGCCGACAATCCGGACTTTTCACTGCCGGCCTGGGCCACTTAGTATTCGCTCTCCAATACCTTAAACACCTGTAGAAAACTAAATGGCGCATATTAAAAACAACGTGATTACTCATAAATTCAGCTGCATGTCAAGGAGCTTTGTGACTTATGGGGCACTCAGACGGCATACTCCATTGATTATATACAGCTGCCGGTACCCAAAAAGAAACTCCACACATGTGTGATTCACGGTCTGATATATTTGCTGGATCCCCCTCTGGGTAAGTGATATTGGGTTCTATATAAAGAAACAATAAGAAACGTATGCCGAGCACTTAACGGCTGCTTCGTTTGCCTACACAGGCTCAATGCCATCGGTATTTAACTCATTGCTTTGTAAAGTGCTTGGCATCGGCTGGGCTATGAAAGGCATGCTGTAAAACCAAATTCTATTTTATTCGCTCTAAAATACTGGAATGCAGCATCCTGCTGGAGGCTTTGGCTGTTCTCCCTGTAGGCTCGTGAATATCAGTGTTGGACCTTCCTAAAACTATGTTCTAGTCAACCAGCTTTCTGTGGGGAACAACAGCAAGCAAAGGCATTTTCCGATCCCAGTGCAAGAGGAAAGGCCAGGCACATGTTTACTTGCAACCATTTACCCGTGCTCAGAAGCTACGACAAACTTTCTTCCATTTCCCTACTCTCTCCTCCAGAGCACACCGAACAAAAGGCAGTTGCCATCTGAGTTCATTACCGCAGCCTCCTGGTTTTATGGACAAATAATTACTTTTCACATTGCAGAATCAATCCCATTATAAACCTCCACCATTCAAAACTGTAATTGGGGCAATAACAGAGCTCAAGCCGATTTATCTTTTTAAATGCGCAAACTCGCTTGAACCATCCTAAAAATGTATAATTATAAATAAACCTTCACCTACGTCAATAGCCCGAGTTTTTAATTACTGCACTGCATGTCAATCAGGGCTGGTGCTGCTCATTCACGTCGGAGGGCAATTTCAGAGAGGTTTTGCAGACGTAAAATGTGTTATCTGTACCCTATTATGTGGATTTTAAAAAAAGGGAGGGGGGGGAAATTATTCAAGGCAATAAAATGGTCTGGAAGGCATTTTACCAAACCATCTCCGGCTGCTTCGGTGGCGGGCGCTGAGGGTTGGGTTTGGGTACGGAATCCAGGCTGCTGGAAGGAGGGGGCCGAGGGGTTGAAAACGATGGCAGCAGAAGTGGCAGCATTTACCACCAGCCTCCAACACCCCCTGAGCCCTGATCTCCACAGGACCCAACTGTCATCAGCCCTTTCACACAAAAGGAAGGAGACACAATATGCTCTGAGGGGAAGTGGCAGTGGGTGGAGAGGGGGAAGCGTGCAAGTGGAAAGGAGTGGGGGATGTTTTGAGGGAAATAGCGGGGTGGGGGTGGGGGGTGGGGTCAGAGGAATGAAGCTTTAAAAGAAATATCAATCAACTGAAGCATATTCCTCATCTCTCCCATAGTAGATTCTATCAGAAGGAAACACTGAACTTTGTAGTGTTAGCAGCAGCTGAAATTTAGAATTATTGTTTCCTTCTAACAGAAGACTCATTTTCCACGGCCGTATTTGCAGCATAATAAGCTTTTTGTTATTTTTTCAATTAGAGTCAATTGACCTAACAAAATGGTTGGCAATTAAGTGATTTTTGTAATGGTCCGGGGGTAATTTAGTCGAGCTTGTCAGCTGTGTTTCATGAAGCCGAGATGTCTTTTTTTTTTCCCACTGCCTCTCTCTCTCTCTCCCTCTCTCTCCCTCTCTCTTGAGCATAATGGCTCATAATTTCAAAATCTTTTCCTTCTGTTTCCCTCACAATAATTCGCAATTACAGGAAGTTGTTGGAGGTGATTTTTTTTTCTACCTTGCCTTTTGAGTTAGTAATTTTAAATAAAATGTACATACTTGTAAAAAGGCAGCTATTACAGAAATCACTTTTTGTGTAAACTCAATTATTTTATGAATAGTGACACCAGCTTCTGCTGGGTCCGACTCTTAAAGGCTGATGTATTATTATTTTCAGGGTAAAAGGTTTTGAACATTCAGAACACTTTTTCAAATCAAACCCACATTCAATAAGGTAAACAAAAACTTAAATGATCAGGAATCACCTGGTAAAGATCCCCTGTTCACAAAGACAACTGCCCGTGCTCCAACTCCCCACCACTATACAAGTCCTGGACTTTTAACTTCTCAGGCTTTGATTTACGAGGGAATTCCTCATTTGCCTAATTGATTCATTTTCTTAAGACAACATCTGGATTTGCCGTTCCTTTTAAAAGGCTGCAGTTAGATCTGATGACTGGATCAGATGTTCTTTCATTATATTACTATCTGTTTATACTCACATAAAAATCCAATATTTGCCATATATGTGTGCAGTCATATAAAGCCATACATATATAGACATGCATCTGCTCCTTAATCGACATACAGAGATACCAACGGGCAAATAAACATTTAGAGGTGTGCATAGATAGACACAGATCCACAGACTGGCAAAGTCATAATCAGTGTGTTTTCTTGTCTTTATGCCCTATTGCATTCTTCTCGTCCGTTGTCCCGAAAGTTCATCATTTCAACCAATTTGCCGTCAACTGCCTCTCTCTTTTTCTGAGCAGACAGTAGGGGGCAATGTGAGAGCAATTCAGCAGGCGTAGTGTCAGGCATGAGGACCTCCACTTCTATAGTAATCCGGTCCATCACTGGCTGGTCGGTCTGGTCCACTTGAAGTGGAGGATTGAACAGTGATCTGAGGGATGTTCTAAGGAGAGCCCAACCAGATCACTCAGGCTCCAAAGTGGATTTTCTGTCGGCTGAATGATCTAGCTGGGCCATCCCCACAGATCAAGGCTCCTAAATGACCACGCATCTCTCCGCTTCACAATTTTTTACTGGTATCTATTAAGTGCTTACTATGTACCAGGCACTGTTCTAGGTTCACATGGATGGGCAGACTCTACTGACTCAAGGCAGTTCCCACATTTCGAGAAGTTTGCCCTCATCCCTATTAACCTTCCAGGAATATTCTACTCAAGCAGTTCCTTGGCAGCTATTGATTTCGTGAGTGTGGAGCTGGCCTCTAATAATTAGTCGAAAGGCTACTTCTGGAACTCACATCGGAAGACTTCACAATAGACAGCTAAGCAAATGATAGAGTATTTGTTCTTATTTTTATTGTCTTTTGTTTGGTTTTGATAGTTCCACAGGTTCAGCTCCAAAAGGCTACTCATTCTTAGCCTAATTACAAATCTCCAACAAAGTGTGTAATGTGTCCAGCCCTCTTTCACCTTTTTTCTTTTTTGACATGAGTAGGATTTAACCTGCTCCCAAACCCGGACCATATCTCTTCCTTGATAGTACTCTGCCAAAGCCCTAGTATAATGCTCTGCAAATAATAGGTACCAAAAAAAAAAGATGATTGAATGAATGAATGAAAAGCAGGGTATGTGAATTTTCTTCCATTCACATCTCTTGCTTTTACGATCCATTTATTTCCCTGGTGGTCATGGGCAGAACCTCTGCTAGGTCTTGAGGATGAAACAACATTAGCCTGAACCACACTTGAGTCTGGTTTGTCCACTTTGAGCTTTGATTAATCCTCTGCATCACTCAGTGCTGTGTCTCTAAAAGGAGAAACTACGATTCTGATTAAGCACCCTTCCAAAGAAAGAAGCCAAAGCAGAAAGTATTAAACTTTCATCCAGCACCATAGGAGAGATGTAGTTATTAAATTTCAGCTGCTTATCAAACTGATATGAAAGTCATTTTGCATGATTGCCTTGCCTCCTCAAATCTTCTGCTTTTATTTGCAATGCCTCTCTGTGCTTTCTTATTAGAAAAATACTCAGAGGATAAAAAAAGCTGATAATATTATTCAGTTTTGACAATTAGGTAGAAAAAAAACACTTTAAGAAGTGCTTTATTATTACAGCCAGTAATAGTATTGGTGGCCCTCTTGATAGTAGGGCGTGTTCTGCTCCCAGAGTGATGCTTGTTTAGCATGTAGTTTTTAAAGAACTGGTTGTACTGGTGAGACTTACAGGGTGATGGGAGAAAGAGGGTCATTTCCAGTAATGTAACTGGGGAGGAGGGGTCAGGGAGAGGGGAGAATGATGATTGATTCCTCATGGTGGCCCTTTCCATCTGCCTGGTGTATCTGTGTTTAGCCCAACTGTACCTCCGGGTCAGAAATGGGCAAAAGTTGAGGTGTGGGGCAGATTCAGCCCACCAAACTGATTTCCTCGGGGCTGAGGGTCAAACCCTGGCCACCCATAGGCCTGCAGAAATGACTGTTCATTCAGACTCAGAGGATCCTTGGGAGCTCCAATCCTCAAGCGGATTTTTCAGGAACTTCCTTTATCGATCAGTGGCAGGCTCAGAACCTGATAGGAGCTACTGCAGACATGAATTCAACTGCTTCCATTCCTTAAGCTTGCCCCCATTTTCTTGACTATGATAGCCTCTCGTGCAGCCCTCAATAGCCTCCTGTAATTGAGTAAGTGGGCTCCTGGCTAAGCTAATTGCTCACCTTCTGCTTTATACCTATGTGTTGTGTTCTTCTAAATAGTAGCCTGAGGAAAAAACTTTCTCTTTCCATATATCAAATGCAAATAGATAGGGCTTTCTTCCCCAAATATTCCCTAACCCGAGCCATATCAATCACATTTATTGAACGCTTACTGAGTGCAGAGCACTGTACTAAGTGCTTGGAAAGTACAGATAGCTTCACCCCATGTTTGATATAAAATAACCCTTAATTGATGGAGAATTCTGTTGAAAGCAACGATGAACCTCGGTCCTGTCTCAGGCCTGAGATCTCGCACAAAGGCATTGACTTGCTTGCTAGTAACTTGTGAAATGCCACTTATGCTTCTCTTTTCCCTGTCGGTCTTGAACTTGCTGGGTCACGGAGTGCATTGATCCAGTAGTAGGATGGGGCGAAGCATATTGGGATGTGTTCACAGAGGTTTTATTTTTTATATGCAGCACCCATTTAGAGCCAAAGTGTCTGCAGCATAGTGTCAGTGCTGTGAGGTAGGGCCGTAATCCAGCAGGAGTTTGCCTAGTTAGCAGCTGCAGTCTTTGCCACTCTCTTTCATCAGCTATTATTCTGGACTCCTGCAGGGACTGCCTACTCAAAGAAAGGCCTAATAATAATAAAATTCATGGTATTTTTTAAGCACTTACTATGTGTCAAGCACTGCTTCTCAGCACTGGGTAGATACAAGGTCATCAGGTTGGACACAGTCCCTGTCCCGCATGGAGCTCACAGCCTTAGATACAAGATACAAGGGGTAGATACAAGAAAATCAGGCCCCACATGGAGCTCACAGCCTAAATGAGAGGGAGAACAGGAATTAAATCCCCATTTTGCAGATGAGGTAACTGAGGAACAGAGAAGTTAAGTGCCTTGCCCAAGGTCACCCAGCAGCCATGTGCATGTGGCAGAGCTAGGATTAATATAATAATAATAATAATGTTGGTATTTGTTAAGCGCTTACTATGTGCCGAGCACTGTTCTAAGCGCTGGGGTAGACATAGGGGAGTCAGGTTGTCCCACGTGGGGCTCACAGTCTTAATCCCCATTTTACAGATGAGGGAACTGAGGCACAGAGAAGTTAAGTGACTTGCCCACAGTCACACAGCTGACAAGTGGCAGAGCTGGGATTCGAACTCATGAGCCCTGACTCCAAAGCCCATGCTCTTTCCACTGAGCCACGCTGCTTCAATATGGCACTGACGCCTGCTTACTTGTTTTGTTTTGCTGTCTGTCTCCCCCTTTTAGATTATGAGCCCGTTGCTGGGCAGAGATTGTCTCTATCTTTGCCAAATTGTACATTCCAAGCACTTAGTACAGTGCTCTGCACACAGTAAGCACTCAGTAAGTACGATTGAATGAATGAATTAGAACCTACAACCTCTGATTCCCAGGCCACTGATCTTTCTACTGGGCCACACTGTTTTTCTGCACCTAGATGTGGTTCTTTGGGTAGAAACTCTGTAGCTCTGAGGATAGAGTCAAACCAGGCAGAACTAGAAATAGAACCCCTACTCTAGAGCAGTGCTCTTTACACTGGACCCATAGTAATGATAGAGTCACTTCCATACTATGCTTTAAAATGAAGATCTGTGAAGAAGTTTTGTTGTTCAGTCAAAAAAGATCATCAGCACTGTTGTTGTTTATGGGACTTAAGTGCTTATTATGTTCCAGGTACTGTACTAAGTCCTGGAGTAGATACAAGATAAGTAGGTTGGACACAGTCCCTGTCCTGCATAGGACTCACAGTCTTATTGCCCAGAGAAGTTAAGGTCACACAGCAGACAAGTGGCAGAGCGGGATTAGAACCCAGGTTCCTTTTACTCACTTGGCCATGCTGCTTCCTGTACTGTCATTGTATTCTGTTGTCATAGTCGGTATTTAATGACCACCTACTGTGTGCAGAGCTAAGCAACATATAATCAAAATATAAGATTCCATTCCCGCCCTCGAGGGGCTTAAAAGATCTTACAGAGGTTTCAGTAAGAAATAAGATTCAGATCTTCCTGTAGACAGTAAAAAAAAAAAAACAAAAAATGGTATTTGTTAACCGTTTACTATGTGTCAAGCACTGTACTGAACACTGGGGTAGACACAAGAAAATCAGTCCACACAGTGGGGCTCACAGTCTAAGTAATAATAACAATAATAATTATTATTATGGTATTTGTTAAGCACTTACTATGCACCAAGCACTGTTTTAAGTGCTAGCGTACATACAAAGTAATCAAGTTGCCCTATATGGGCCTCGCAATCTTAAACCTCATTTTACAGATGAGGTAACTGAGGCATAGAGAAGGTAGGTGGCTTGCCCCAGGTCACACAAAAGACATGCGGCAGAGCTGGGATTAGAACCCATGTCCTCAGACTCCCAAGTCCGTACTCTTTCCACTGAGCCACGCTGCTTCTCTAAGTAAGAGAGAGAACAGGAATTGAATTCTCACTTTGCTGATGAGAGAACTGAAGCACAGAGAAGTTATGTGACTTGCACAAGGCCACATTGGAGGCAAGTGGTAGAACTGGAATTAGAACCCAGGTCCTCTGACCCCTGGGCCTGTGATCTTTTCACTAGACCATACTGCTTATGTAATTAACGAATATTATCACGATTATTTGTATCGATAATAATGATAATAGCAATCATAGTGTTATTTGTTCAGCACTTAACATATCTCAAGCACAGCACCAAGAGCTGGGATAGATGCAAGATTATTGGGTCAGACACAGACACTGTCCCATGTAAAGTTCACAACCTGAGGGGGAGAAAGAATAGGATTGACTCCCCATTTTACAGATGAAGAAAGCTAGCCAAAGAAGAGTTAACTAACTTGCCCAAGATCATGCAGCAGTTAAGTGGCAGAAGCGGGATTAGAACAGAGATCTTCTGACTCCCAGACCCATGCTCCTTCCACAAAGCCATGCTTTCTTGTGATGACCTTTACATTTGCCTGAAGGACAAACCTGTCCAACTCTCCTCTCCTGTGTCCCAGGAGAAGATATCTGAAGCACACAGTGGAGGCAGGAGATTTGACCAATTGTCAAAATGGCTTTGCTCAAATGTTTCTGAATTGGAAAAGTGTCGGGATTCATGGGGAGATCTTGGGAAACGCATTGCAGGTGCAAGAAAAAAAACAGAGAGGCTGTACAGTGAGAACCCAGATCTGAAAAAATTCATCAAGAAGGGAGACCAGAAAATATCAATTATATTAACTGAAGGTAGCCAGGCCTATCTGAGCAAAATCAGGAGGAATGAAAACAGAATTGAGTGAAACATAGCCTGTGAAAGGCAAAACAGGGAAGTCTAAAGATGTGAAAGACAAAGAGGTGGGAGGCCTGGGAAAGGACAGATGTGAAACTGAAACAGCAGTACTGCTGCAAGAAGGGAGAATAGAAACAGGAACTTAGTAAGAGCCAGACTTCGACCAAAGGTGAGGAAAATGTGAACCCATTATTTAGGATGATTAAGAAACTCAATGAAACCTTGTTTACTTCACTTCTTTTCTCTAGCTCCCAGGGGCCCCCTGCCTACACTAACTGGCTCTGTGTTGTAAATTTTTACTTCATTCACACCCATACTCTAGTAAATGCCATGACACTCATCCCAGTGTTCACAGGGTAAACCTCGTATCTGATTGTGTGAAGCTTCCAGATAAACTAGATCTGCTTCAGCTGTTAAGTGAACAATAGTGGGATCCACTACTAATACTTTTGCCTGAAATTAAGTACGGAAAGATCGGCGTGTTTTAGGGTGGGACTATGAGGAAAATGGAAAATGGCCTGGCCCAAGAACCCGAGGGGTGAGGCATGATCTGACTGGGCACTGGGCTGACTCCGTTCCTGCCTTCCCCACCTGCGCTTTCTCACCGCCATTCACCACAGCAACCACTGCCTTGGGGAGCAGTGGCATTCCAGTTTGAAAGCTTATTTGACTTTCAGCTCTGATGTTCTTGAACCAGGGAAGGAACTTCACTTAGAAACAGAAGATGCAGATGCTTATGAGTTAATTGCACCTTATTCAGAGGAATCGTTAACCCCTCGGGGACCTCATCGAACTCCGACGATCCGTCGCATCACTGCAGGATGCCAAAGCAAGTGAAGAGGAAGTTATGGTTTCTCCACCACTAACTAAAATTTCAGGATTAAGAAGTCTTCCATGAATTTTCAAGAAAGCGGAACTTATGTGTGCAGAGGTAGTCAGATGCTGTTTGGATAAGTTGTGAAGAAAAAAAGCTATTCTCAACCTAAATTGGACAAATTTTTCACTCAAGTTGAAAAACCTCTACCACAATCAGCAGAACAAATTTATTAGTTCTGCAATCTTCTGCAATGACTCATAATCATGTTATAATTCTTCATTTTGTTAATGGTGTCATGTTATGATTTAAATTACTTTAATGAAGATTAAACAATATTTTTGTGATTTTAGCACTACAATGTATAAAGCACAGGAATTTCATATAATTTTTCCAGAGGTTCCCGAATAGCTCCTCATTGATAATATGTAATCCTATGGGATGACATACCCACAATATAGCCATTTATAGCCATTCATACTACAACTATGTTACCACACAAATTCCCTGTGCCTGGGCAGTCAAAAATTGAATTTTACAAGATAAAGTATCTCTCCAAAAAGTACATATATGTGTGTATATATAGTATATATATATTTAGTATAGTATACATAGTAAATAGTATGTGTATCTATTGGACAGATACAATGGTGAAGAAGTGGATTGGCTGTGGTATCATCTGTGATTAAAATCTTGCTTTAACTTGATTCATCAGACAAGACTGTGCTTTAATAAGCCATCTTCACTATATTGAGTGCCGGTGTAGTGGATAGAGCACAGCCTAGGAATCAGAAGGTCATGAGTTCTAATTCCAGCTCTGTCAATTGTCTGCTGTGTTAACTTGGGCAATTCACTACGCTTCTCTGTGCCTCAATTCCCTCATCTGTAAAATGGGGATTGAGACTTTGAGCCCCATGTAGGACAGGAACTGCATCCAACTTGATTTGCTTGTATCCACTCCAGTGCTTAGTACAGTGCCTGGCACAATGGAAGAGCTTAACAAATGCCATGAGTATTCTTAATATTAGTAAAAGCTCAGTCAATTCTCTTATAGAAGGAGTTCAAGCATCATGTATTAAGGAGAACTTGCATCTAGTACATATGCTTTGACAAATACTGTACACATGCTTAAAAACTTTATTTTCTAACTGCATCATATCCTATCCACATTGATGCGTATGGTAGGAATGCTCCCTAATTATTTCATCATATTCTATCCAAATCACATAGTGAAAACAAAAATTACAGAAGGACTCTCTGTATAAGATATTGGAATATAAATAAATAAGTGAGAAACACATACTAACAACATCGGCAGCTTTTTAATAGCTGTTTTCTTTCTGTGGTTGCAAAGGGGAAAATGTAATTATCCAAATTTTACAGGTATGTAAGATAGGGAACAGGGAGGTTAAGTGCCTTGCCCAAAGTAAAAGAGACTATTTTTCTACCCAGAAAACAAAGAGGACAAGAGGACACCAAATGCGTGTCCAACCCGATTAGCTTGTATCCACCCCAGGTCTAAGTACATTGCCTGGCACATAGTAAGTGCTTAACAAATACAAGTATTATTAGTAGTGGTATTATCATATGAAGATTTCTGATGCAGCTGAAAACTGAAACTGACTTGCAACAGAAAAAGGACAGCAGGCATCCACTTTCTATCATTCCCCAGAGTGCTCTTCTCCTGATCTCACCTCTGAATTCAACAAGCAGTCAGGCCAGTAGCAGCATGGATGGCTACTGTAGTGATTATTTTGGCTGTTATTGTGACCACTGGATTCTGAGCCACAAAGAGCCTGAATTTCTGGTCCTCTAGCTACAGTGCCCTACTCCATTTTCATTTTTCTCTTTATTCTCGTCCTTGTCTTTCCTGTTGTTTTTGTGTTCTTATAGTTTTACCTTCCCTTATGTATCTGTCATTGCTCTCTGCTCTCCCACCCTATACTATCCTTAGCTTGTGAGATCCTTGAAAGCTCAAGTCCTTGTCTAATTTTCACCAGTGTGCTCTTTCCCAGTGCTTAATACAATCCTTTGCATTAAGTGGGAATCAATAAATACTATCATTACTACTATATATCAATCTCAGTGTTGATCTGCATTGGGAATATGAATTAGATGTTTTATCCTGCCATGACTATGCATTACGAACTCTAGAAAATCTGAGTGAGGCTAAATGTAAGTTTTCTAGGTCACAAAAATATTGGGTAGACACAAAATCATTTCCATCTGCCTGGGTTCTGAAAGAGTCAAGAGATATTCATCCCAAAGTCAGGGGGCTATGTAAGATGACCACTGAATGAATGACCCATCTGGTCCAAGAAGGTGCTATAAGGAAAAAAAAATCAATTGATTTAAGGTTCATTCCTCTTCAGCCCCCTGACCAAGAAGAATTTGGGATGATCTAAGCTTGAGAAGGCTCCAAACTCTCAGCAAATCACAAAGATGAAACATACTGTGTGCCTCTGCCTTACCCTACTCTGATTTTTTTTTATCACTAAACAGTGGAAGAGTCACTCTTGAAATAAAATTAAAATCAGTAGCTCTCACCTGTGTGTGCACGTTTAGTGAACAGGGAAGCAGTGTCTGTGTCTCAGGTTTTAAGTCTGATGACTACAAGTTGCAAATGCAAATCTCCTCTGTGCAATAAACTTCTGGTTCTGTCTTTCCCAAAGCTGGCTTACCCTAGTTATCTGGGAAATATAGCTGGGTTGCTTAAAGCCAGCAACCTGTGTGCTTGTAAGCTGCTGCTGTGCCTCATGCCCAGTTTCCAACCATTAGAGTCCACAGAAATCTAGGAATATTTTATCCAATCAAGGTGCCAACTGGGGTTACCATCTGGCCAGCAAAACGGACTGGCACTGCTGATAATTGTACCTTAAGGGCAGTATGGAAACTCCCTCCTTCGTGCAAAACCAGTGTTCATTAGAGCTAAATTTTGTGCTTGAACTCAAAAACAAAAGCAATGTTTCCCCATGGAGGATTTCCAAAGGTGAAAAAGAAGATGGAGAGACTAGCTCAAGAGGTAGAAAGCATTTTAACCACAACTATTTCCTCTGCAGAGGTTGGCTACTGGAATGTCTCCTGTCTTTTTAGCATATTTAAGACACCTATCCTTAGCTGTGGGCTTAGCCAAAGGCACAAGAGACACAGAGTAAAAGAGAAATTTCTCTCAACAATCACGTGCTCGGAGACAGCGTGCTGGACCAGATGGCTTTCTTGTGGTTCTTCTCTCTCCCTCCTACACATCTGTGTACTTTGTCTGTGATCTTTGGGCATTTGATATTTGCCCTACCCCCCGCCCCACGGTAATTATGTATGCATCATATATTATATATGTATCAATATATTCTATCTGTATATATAGATATAAAGTATCAATACTTTATTCATATTATCTCTCTCCCCATCTAGGCTATAAGATCACTGTGGGAAGGAAAGTGTCTGTTGTATTGTACTCTCCCAAGCACTTAGTACAGTGCTCTGAACACAGTAAGTGCTCCATTCATTCGATTGTATTTATTGAGCTCTTGCTGGGTGTAGAGGATTGTACTAACTGCTTGGGAAGTACAGTTCAGCAACAGATAGAGGCAATCCCTGTGCACAATGGGCTCAGACTCAGTAAAACCCATTGATCATGATGGTGGTTCCCTCTAGCCTTCTGATTCTTTAGTTCATCTCTATCTTTACCCTTTTTATCATAGTAACCAAGTAAGTTGGATGAGAAATGTAGAGACTAATGACAGGAGCATAGGTAATCCTTGGGCTCCTAATAAAAAACTTAGGAAAGCGGCTCCTTTATGAGAGAGCAAGGTTGTTCCTTGTTTTTTGTTTTTTTAAGGATAATATAAGCTCCTTGTGAGCAGGAAACACGTTTTAGACTTCTGTTTGCTTTTCCAAGCAGTTAATATGGTGCACTGCATGAAGTGAACACTCAATAAATACTTTTACTTGTAATGGTGGACGAGTTTAGCTTTCCATGACATAAATCACCAAGTATGTTTCTTATTCTTTGAGAATGGGTAACTAAAGCAACTTACAAAGATGAAGCATGGACTCGAGGTGCAATGGAAGGGAAGTTTGGAAAGAAGCATCTAAGAAAATTTCCAAGGCTACACTAGATGTAGACTTTCTCCTACAGATTAGATGGATTAGGTTTCTTCCATTAGGCAACACACCATATTGCATATTCCTCTTTTTCCTTGAGTGAATTGAAGTGATGCAAGAATTGTGCCCAAATATCTCCAAAAAAGACTTTGCAGATAAAATGGTCAGCTTGCTGATCTGAGAACCAGTCTCATTCATTCATTCATTCAATAGTATTTATTGAGCACTTACTATGTGCAGAGCAGTGTACTAAGCGCTTGGAATGAACAAGTCGACAACAGATAGAGACAGTCCCTGCCGTTTGACGGGCTTACAGTCTAATCGGGGGAGACGGACAGACAAGAACAATGGCAATAAATAGAGTCGAGGGGAAGAACATCTCGTAAAAACAATGGCAACTAAATAGAATTAAGGCGATGTACAATTCATTAACAAAATAAATAGGGTAATGAAAATATATACAGTTGAGCGGACGAGTTCAGTGCTGAGGGGATGGGAAGGGAGAGGTGGAGGAGCAGAGGGAAAAGGGGGGAAAAGAGGGTTAAGCTGCGGAGAGGTGAAGGGGGAGTGGTAGAGGGAGTAGAGGGAGAAGAGGAGCTCAGTCTGGGAAGGCCTCTTGGAGGAGGTGAGTTTTAAGTAAGGTTTTGAAGAGGGGAAGAGAATCAGTTTGGCGGAGGTGAGGAGGGAGGGTGTTCCAGGACCGCGGGAGGACGTGGCCCGGGGGTCGACGGCGGGATAGGTGAGACCGAGGGATGGTGAGGAGGTGGGCGGCAGAGGAGCGGAGCGTGCGGGGTGGGCGGTAGAAAGAGAGAAGGGAGGAGAGGTAGGAAGGGGCGAGGTGATGTAGAGCCTTGAAGCCTAGAGTGAGGAGTTTTTGTTTGGAGCGGAGGTTGATAGGCAACCACTGGAGTTGTTTAAGAAGGGGGGTGACATGCCCAGATCGTTTCTGCTGGAAGATGAGCCGGTCAGCGGAGTGAAGAATAGACTGGAGCAGGGCGAGAGAGGAGGAAGGGAGGTCAGAGAGAAGGCTGACACAGTAGTCTAGCTGGGATATAACCAGAGCCCATAGCAGTAAGGTAGCCATTTGGGTGAAGAGGAAAGGGCAGATCTTGGCGATATTGTAAAGGTGAAACCGGCAGGTCTTGGTTATGGATAGGATGTGTGGGGTGAACGAGAGAGATGAGTCAAGGATGACACCGAGATTGCGGGCCTGAGAGACGGGAAGGATGGTTGTGCCATCCACGGTGATAGGGAAGTCTGGGAGAGGACCGGGTTTGGGAGGGAAGATGAGGAGCTCAGTCTTGCTCATGTCTCACCAGTAGTGCTGAACCATATCTAGTAGGATCATTCCCACTTATAATGCCAACATGAAATCTGAAACTTAGACAAAACCTTAAATGCTCTGTTAGCCCACAGCCAAGATAGAATTTCTGTTACACCTGTTAGACCATGAGAAGCAACGTGGCCTAGTGGATATAACACAAGTCTGGGTGTTAGGACCTGGTTTCTAATCCCAGCTCTGCCACCTGTCTGCTGTGTGACCTTGGGCAAGTTATTTAACTTGCTTGGAGAAGCAGCGTGGCTCAGTGGAAAGAGCATGGGCTTGGGAGTCGGAGGTCATGGTTCAAATCCCAGCTCAGCTGCTTGTCAGCTGTGTAACTTTGGGCATGTCACTTCACTTCTCTGTGCCTCAGTTACCTCATCTCTAAAATGGGGGTGAAGACTGTGAGCCCTGCGTGGGACAACCTGAATACCTTGTCTCTACCCCAGCACTTAGAACAGTGCTTGGCACATAGTAAGTGCTTAACAAATACCAACATTATTATTAATTTATCTGTGCCTCAGTTACCTCATTTGTAAATTGGAGATTATATACCCCATGTGGGACATGAACTGTGTCCAACCTGATTAGCTTGTATCTATCCCAGTGCTTAAGTACACTTCCTGGCACATGGTAGGTGCTTAAGTAATACCATTAAAACAAAAAAAGACCATTGACACTTGAAAGATTTAGTCTCAGAATGCTCCTATTGTTCTTCCATGGTTGGGGACAGCTAAATTTTGAGGATTAATTAGTTTGCATTTCCTATTATTTCCCCTTTGATTAAAAGAATAGATAGAACTGGGTCATGATTTACTTCATTGCAATTTTCCTGAACCTACTACTGTTCTGTGATAAAAGAAAGAACTGGGTTCTAATACTGGCAGTCACTTGCCTGCTGTGCGGCCTTGGAAAAGTCAAGTGACATGTAAATTGGTGATTAAAATACCTGTTCTCCCTTCACCTTAGACAGTGAGACAGAGTCTCTGACCTGCTTATAGTATACCAAGCCCAGCAGTTAGTACAGCATTTAGCACATAGTGTGTACTTAAGAAGTACCACAATAATAATTATCAATTATTAGTAATTATTAATTAATATCATTATTAGTAGTAGTAATAGTAGAAGGAGGAGTACTATTAGTAACAGGAATGAGTACTTAGTCAGTGCCTGTAAGAGATAGACAAATGCAAGCTCATAAAACAGTTTTATTTTCCACTCATTTTCATGATCACATTTTCATAAACATATGCCCAGGCTATTTTACCAGGGTTTCATAGAGTAAGGAACCATAAATGGAGAGAAGTAAAGCATTCCTGAAGAAGAATTAGCATTCTCAGGCTTCCACTTCAAGACTATTTTGTGTGCTGGGTTGACAACAGAGAGAAGGTGGGTTTCTAAAATGGCAGCTAGTTTTGAAAGGATCATTTTGTCACCCTGAAGCCAAATAAACATTTCCATGGTTCAGTGGAAGATCGAGGATGAGTTGGTCCACTCCTGAGATACTGCGATGATGATGTAGTTGGTAACCAGCTGTGGGTGGGGGTGGTTCATTAAAACAAAGAAATCAGGAGGAAGAAGGGAATGAGGGAGAAGAAGAAAAGAAGAGTTGGCAAAAAGCTGGGGAAGCAAATATAATTCCACCCCAAGGAGTGTTGCATTTCTATTAACACTTCAATTTCACATGTTCGGGAAGTCTCTAAGTCAGTGGTAAAAATTGACTCTGATTAAAACTTGGCATTAGAGAACTCGGTCCTGGAATAATGATTTTCAGCAATTATTCCCAAAGTTGTCTATGTAAAAATTATATGAGGAGAAATGGATACATTGAGGATATTTTTCCCTAAATGTGAAAAATTTCAATTCATTAAAAAATGGCATGTAAAATGGTTGCTTTTGCTATTTTGAAAAAAAGTAGAAAAAAGAATACCAGCTGAAGTACTGAGTTGGAAAAAAAAAGTCTAATATACTTGAGGCTTTTTCATAGACCTTCCTTAGGGAATTGACTTTGCACTAAAAACCACATTTTCAAAGGGTCCATACCCACCCTTCCCTTTATAGATGAGCAAAATTGTAGGCATCTAATGGGGCCTGCAATTGTCCACTCGTGCCCTTAAATTAAGGGACAAGTGGCCAATTGCGCCTGCAATTGGCTAATTGCATGTACAATTAGCCAATTGTGGGCATAATTAGTAGAATGTAGAATTAATCATATGCACAAAGCGGGAAACTACTCTTTGAACACTTAGACTTAAATTTGTCCTAGATGCACATCTGTACAGTCAGTTGAAAGGGATGCCATGATAGAATCTTAGATAAATCATTTGAGTAGGAATAATTAAGCCAAATCTGGCCCTCATTAGAGGTGGCAAATTGTTTCTCCCAGGACCCAAGATCTGCTTTCTAACCACAAAAGGAATGTTATGTGGTCAGTGACCAAGCCAGTTTCCCATAAAGAGCATCAGCAAGGGAAAGACAGTCTAATCTCCAGAGAATGGTATTTTTCCTGTGATTTAGTTCCCAGCTATATTCTTCGCCTTCACTCCATCATGCTTGCCAGTCAGTCAGCCAATCATATTTTTTGCATGTTTATTGAGAAGCTGCATGGCATAGTGGATAGAGCATGGGCCTGGGAGTCAGAAGGTCATGGGTTCTAATCCTGGCTCTGCCACTTGCCTGCTTTGTAATACTGGGCAAGTCTCTTCACTTCTCTGTGCTTCAGTTACTTCATCTATAAAACAGGGATTTTGACTGTGAGCCCCACATGGGACAGGGATGGTGTCCAAACCAACCTACTTGTATCCATCTCAAAGCTGTCTACAGTGACTGGCATACAATAAGTGCTTAACAAATACCATTATTATTATTACTGTGTGCATAGCTCTTTACTAAGCACTTGGGAGAGGACAATACAATAATAAACAGATACATTCCCTGCCCATAAGCAGCTTACAGTCTAGAGGGGGAGATAGACGCTAATATAAATAAATTACCGATATGTACATAAGTGCTGTGGGGTTAGGAGGGGGGATGAATACCGAAAGCAAGTCAGGCAATGCAGAGGGAGTGGGAGAATAGGAAAGGTGGGTTTAGTCAGGGAAGTCATTTTGGAGGAGTTGTGGCCTTCAATAAGGCTTTGAAGTTGGGGAGAGTCATTGTCTGTAGCATATGAGGGAGGGTGTTGCAGGCAAGGGCAGGACATGGGCGAGAGGTCTGTGGTGAGATAGATGAGATCAAAGAACAGAGGAAAGGTTAGCATTAGAGGAGTGAATTATGCAGGCTGGGTTGTAGAAGGAGAGTAGTGAGGTGAGGTTCAAGGGGGCAAGGTGATTGAGTGCTTCAAAGCCAACGGTGAGGAGTTTTTGTTTGATGCAGAGTTGGATGGGCAACCACTGGAGTGTCTTTAGGAGTGGGGAAACAACCTGAATGTTTCTGTAGAAAGATGATCTGAGCAGCAGAGTGACCTATGGACTGGAGTGAAGCCACATGAAGCTAAAGAGAGGTAGTGTATTCCCATACGATGTACACTAAGATAAACATTAGGCATATTTACAGGGATATGCACCTACTCTTGGACAGGAGTGATAAATGATAACACATTCAAAGGGCGATTTTCCTTGAATTAGCAATAGCTCTGATACCTATTGAACTAGGCTATAGGAAGACACATGGGGTTCACTGATGAAATGCTGGATACCTCAAAGAGTGTATTATTTTTTCAGATTACTAATTACCATTATCATTATTAATATTAACAATTATTATTAACAATACTATGGTAATGGAACTTGTTAAACACTTACCATGGGCCAAGACCTGGGGTAGAAAGAAGATAAATTGGACATAGTCCAAACTGGGCCAAGGGAGGGAGAATACATATTTTATCTCCATTGGATTAATGAAAAAACTGAAGTACAGAGATGTTAAGGAACTTCTTCACACAACACACAAGTGGAGAAGCAATGATTAGAACCCAGTTCTCCTATCTTCCAGTCTCAAGATCTTCCCATGGTGACACACTGCCTCCCAATTTAGGGAATTTCAGCTCCAATGTACTGAACGAGACTCCAGAGGGTCCTGAAAACTCATCTTCGCACAAACTCATCTTCACACCTGGAGCTAGAAGTTACCACAAGATTCTGCTCCCAGATAGGTTTTTGTACGTGTGTGGTATCTATAAAGTGCTTTCTATGTGACAGACACTGTACCTTGGGCAAGTCAAGGTCACACAGCAGACAAGTGGCAGAGCCAAAATTAGAATTTAGGTCCTCTGACTCCCAGGCCCGTGCCCTTTCCACCAAACTATATTGCTTCCCATGACTATAAATTGACTGTCAACTCCTCCATAGATTATAAAGTCCTTGGGATCATGTCTACCTACTCTGTTATACTTTCCCAAGAGCTTAGTACAGTGTTCTGCACAAAGTAAGCACCTAATAAACCTTGATTGATGGACTGATTGATTGATTGATCACTGCATCAAGAATCATTCTAGATTGGAAACTGAACCACTGACCTTGCACAATAATAATAATAAAAATGTTGTTATTTGTTAAGCGCTTATTATGTGCACAGCACTGTTCTAAGCGCTGGGGTAGATACAGGGTAATCAGGTTGTCCCACGTGAGGCTCACAGTCTTAATCCCCATTTTACAGATGAGGTAACTGAGGTCCAGAGAAGTTAAGTTACTTGCCCACAGTCACACAGCTGACAAGTGGCAGAGCTGGGATTCGAACCCTTGACCTCTGACTCCCAAGCCCGGGCTCTTTCCACTGAGCCACAGTCAAAATAATTTTTAGAATTTGCACTGGGAAGATATGTGATCCCAAAGTGTCTTAGCATTTTTTTCTGATATTTGGTAAGTGTTTACTCTGTGCCAGGTACTGTTCTAAGCACTGGGGTAGATACAAGCTAATCAGGTGGGACCCAATCCCTCTCCCCCATGGGGTTCCCAGTCTTAATTCCCATTTTTCAGATGAGGTAACTGAGGTCCAGAGACGTGAAGCGACTTGTTTGAGGTCACACAGCAGAAAAGAGGCAGAGATGGGACTAGAACCCGTGACTTTCTATCAGCCCCGTGATCTATGCACTCACCATGCTGTGAAGTTAAGTGACTTGCCCAAGGTCACACAGCAGGCCAGTTACAGAGCTGGACCTGGAATCCGGTCCTTCTGACTTTCAGCCCCATTCTCTATCCAAAGGGACACTCCGTTTCTGTTAGCCGTTCATTCATTCAATCATATTTATTAAGCACTTACTGTGCACAGAGCACTGTAATAAGCGTTTGGGAAAGTACAATACAACAATAAACAGTGAGAATCCCTGTCCACAATGAGCTTACAGTTTGGAAGGGGAGAAACAGACATCACTATAAATGAATAAAATTACAGATATATACATAACTGCTGTGGGGCTGGTGGGGGGTGGGGAGAGAAAAGTGAACAAGTTAGGGCCACGCAGAAGGGAGTGGGAGATGAGGAAACTGGGGCTTAGTCTGAGAAGGCCTCTTGGAGGAGATGTGCCTTCAATAAGGCTTTGATGGGGAGGAGAGTGATTGTCTGGTGGATTTGAGGAGGGAGGGCATTCCAGGCCAGAAATAGGACATCGGTCGGGGTCAGCAGTGAGGCAGGTGAGATTGAGGCACAGTGAGAAACTTAGCTCCAGAGGAGCGGAGTGTGCGGACTGGGGTTGTAGAAGGAAGAGAAGGTGAGGAAAGAGGGGGGTAAGGTGATAGACTACTTTAAAGCCCATGGTGAGACATTTTTGTTTGATATGAAGGTGGATAGGAAACCACTGGCTACTTTTGAGAAAAGGGGTGACATGACTTGAACGATTTTGTAGAAGACTGATCCGGATAGCAGAGTGAAGTATGGACGGGAGTGGGGAGAGGCAGAAGGTTGAATTAATCTCTCCAAATACCCATTGATATAATGAAGTGTTGAGACTGTGAGTCCATTGTTGGGTAGAGATTGTCTCTGTTGCTGAAATTTACTTTCCAAGCGCTTAATAGAGTGCTCTGCACATAGTAAGTACTCAATAAAAATGATTGATTGAATGAATGAATGAATGAGAACGCTGTGCACTTTATTATCAACTTTCAGTCCTACATCTGCTTTTCAGACTTAGGTAGGTAAACTTCACCACCTGTGGTGTCACCTTTGAATAAGCAGAGTATTAGCATGATTATCACGGGAAGTTAATGTGTGGCTACTCTGTATAAATATCAATTTATGCTATGTCATAATTTATCTGTGCCTCGGTTTTCTCTTCTGTAAAATTGGAAGTAAATACCTGCTCTCACTCCCTCTTAGACTTTGAGCAACCTAGAAGTGATTGTGTCTGATCTGATTATCTTGTACCTTCCTGTACTTAGTACAATGCTATTATTATAATTATAATAATACTACTATTATAATTGTTGTTTTGTTGATGTTATTATTGTTGTTCATTTTTTCTGTTATTATTATTATTGCTATGTCCACTTTACACACATGTATGCTGAAGGAATGAAGCTTCACAAATTTGCCCAAGAACTGCAGAAAATACGCTATAGAGATAATAAAATCTTCCAACTTTTTTATCTGTGTGAATTAAAAAAAAAAAGAAAATGCCAGCCTTAACTTCACATTTTCTGTCTATGGTATCTATCAAACCCACTGCATTAACTAAATGTAGTTTTTTTAAAAATCTATAAATAATAATATGCCACTAATGCACAGCCATTTCATTTAGTAGCATCTTGCATTTAGCAATTTAATTATTCTCTTAATTATTGAAAGATTCATCATAGTTTTCCAATTGATTCATGAGAGGCTGACTGCATTTCTTTGACTCATTAACACACAGACAAGTGAGTTGGCAGGCCCTTTCCTGACCTATCTGAGAATAGAGGACTTCCATCCTCTTCAGTCTTCTTCATTTCTGTTATTAGCAGCAATTCTTAGTGATAAAGGACTCACTTAATGGCAAGGATACTCAGCACTATATTAATAAACAGTCATTATATAACCTCTTGGCAACTAAGCTTGCAAAGTAATATCTTTTGGGGGGAAAAAGTTGCTGTTCTGGGGGATATGTGTTTCTTCACAAGAAGCAGCATGGTCTAGCGAATAGAGCATGGGCCTGTGAGTCAGAGGACCTGAATTCCAATCCCAGCTTCAACACTTGTCTGCTGTGTGATCTTGAGCAAGTCACTTCACTTCTCTGTGCCTCAGTTACCTCATCTGTAAAATGGGGATCAAGACTGTGAGGTCCATGCCACCTACTTCATTACAAAAATTAACACTATCAGGTCTGAGTTCTCCAAAGTCACCCCTTCCCCTTCTTCATCCGCCCGGCTCCCAACCCTCTCCCCTACTTTTCCATCCTTCCCTGCAGTATCCTCAGAGGAGATCTCCTCCCTCCTCGCAAGTGCCACCCCCTCCACCTGTGCTTCGGACCCCATTCCCGCTCACCTTATAAAAACTATCACCCCTTCCCTCCTCCCCTCCTTGACTTCTATCTTTAACCACTCACTCTCCAATGGCTTCTTCCCCTCTGCCTTCAAACAGGCCCACGTCTTCCCCATCCTTAAAAAGACCCTCTCTACCCCACTCCCCCTTCCAGTTATCATCGTATCTCCCTCCTATTCTTCCTTTCCAAACTCCTAGAACGAGTCATCACTGGCTGACTTGAATTCCTCAACTCCAACTTTCTCCTGGACCCCCTCCAATCTGGCTTCCGTCTCCTCTACTCCACTGAAACTGCCCTCTCAAAGGTCACCCATGACCTCCTTCTTGCCAAATCCAATGTCTCTTACTCTATCCTAATCTTCTTCAACCTCTCAGCTGCCTTTGACACTGTCGACCATCCCCTTCTCCTCCACACTTTATCTCACCTTGGCTTCACAGACTCTGTCCTCTCCTGGTTCTCCTCTTATCTTTCCGGCTGTTCATTCTCAGTCTCCTTCGTGGGCTCCTCCTGCCCCTCCCATCCACTAACTGTAGGAGTTCCTCAAGGGTCAATTCTTGGCCCTCTTCTGTTCTCCATCTATACTCACTCCCTTGGTGAACTCATTCGCTCCCACAGCTTCAACTATCATCTCTTCACAGATGACACCCAAATCTGCATCTCTTCCCCTGCTCTCTCCTCCTCCCTCCAGGCTCGTATCTCCTCCTGCCTCCACGACATCTCCATCTGGATGTCTGCCCACCACCTAAAACTCAACATGCCTAAAACTGAGCTCCTTATCTTCCCTCCCAAACTCTGTCCTCTCCCTGACTTTCCTGTCACTGTCTCACATGCCCACATCCTTGGTGTCTGGCATACTATTGAATGAATGAATGAATGACAGGGACTGTGTCCAAACCCATTTGCCTTTATCCAGCCCAGCATGGCGTATAGTAAGTGCTTAACACATACCACAGTTGTTTTTATTATTATTATCATTATTATTGTTATTATTTCCGAGAGAAAGAGTTTTGATGATTCTGAAGGCCAAGGATACTTCATATTCATCCATTACTGCCATAATCTGGGTTTCATCACTATACATTTTGGCTAGAATATTGGCAGCAATAATGATTGTGCTATTTGTTAAGCACTTACTATGTACCAAGCATAGTACTAAGCACTGAGATAGAAGATCATCAGATTAGAAACAGTCCCCATCTCTCATGAGGGAGAACACGTATTGAATCTCCATTTTACAGATGAGAAAACTGAGACACAGATATATTAAGTGATCTGCCCAAGGTTACCCAACAGGCAAGTTGCAGAGCTAGGATTAGAACCCAGGTTCTCAGACTCCCAGGCCCACAGTGACCATTTATCTGACCAGATGAGAGCTTAAATACAGAATCCAATGGTGTCAGAAGACAAGTCACAGTTAGATATGATGAGTATCACAGTGCTCATTTTCTTTATCATGGATTTTTCAAGGAGCCATGTAAAATTGTACTCTAAGGATGAAATCAGTGAAACCCTTGAAAGAGATGCAGTGCATTGTCATCTAGGAAAATATTCCCAGTATGGCTATAAAATGCAGAAGGAAAATGTCCTTTTCAAAGGCTACTAAAAATCTCACTGCATGCTATAAACTATTCCTGAATAGAGAACTAAGCAAATTACCAAAATATTGAATGGGCTACTGGATTAGATCATCCTGTCTATTTAAGGTATGTGCATTGAGCAGGAAGTGTGTGTCTGCACAAACAAAACCATGAGCGGGTGTGTAAGAATTCTAGAGGAAGCATCTCAATTGCAAGAAACCATTTTGAAATGGAGTGCATCATCTTTAAAATCATCATCATCAGTGGTATTTATTGAGTCTTCTGTGTGCAGAGCACTGTAGTAAGCCCTTAGGAAAGTATGATGCAACAGAGTTGGTACACATGTTCCCTGCCCACGATGAACTTACAGTCTATAGGGGGAGTTAGACATGATTATAAATGAATAATCTTAAATATATATGTATATATATATATATATATATATATAGGTGCTGTGTGGTTGAGGGTGGAGTGAATATCAGACTCTCAAGGTCATAGATCCAGTGCATAGATGATGCAGAAGGGAGAAGGAGCCAGGAAAAAGTCCACTTACACAGGGAAGGCCTCCTGGAGATGTGACTTTAATGAAACTTTGAAGGTGGGAGAATAGAGATGGTGGAGAGGGCATTCCAGGCTAGAGGGAGGATATGGGAAAGGAGTCGGTAGTGAGGTAAACAAGATTGGGGTACATTAAGTAAACTCGTTCTAGATGAGAGAAGTGTGCAAGCTGGGCTGCAGTTGGAGATCAAGTGAGGAAAGGTAGAATGGGAAAAGTCGATTGAGTTCTCTAAAGCTGATGGCAAGGAGTTTCTATTTGTTGTGGAAGTATATGGGCAACCACTGGAGGTTCTTGAGGAGTGGGAGCTAGGAACTGAATTTTTTTTTAGAAAAATGAACTGTGCAGCAGAGTGAGGTATGGGCTGGAGTGGGGAGAAACAGAAGGCAGGGAGGTCAACAAGGAGGGAGTTGCAGTTAGACAACACTCTGAATCTTTGATCATAACAGCCCGTGGTTCTGCACCACTCATAATCATTTGTAAGATGCTTGGATTCCCTACATATCCTCAAACTCCAGTGACCCTATGCATTAAGAAGTTGGTATTTTAAAACATGGGGCAGTAAATCAACTGGATAAAAAGAGAATTTGAACTGTTATCAAACCTGAAATAAATCTGTTTTCTCATTCCATAAAAAACAATGCTCAATTTGGGCAACGCTTCCCCTCTACTTATGCTTAAGAGTCTTTTCATATGACTCCCAATCACTGACTATTTAGCTTAAATCTGGCCTTCACCGCCCTTTGTGAAGCTTGCTGTTGAACAATCACCCGCTGAATGCAGGTTTAGTAGAGAGTCAATTTAGATTATCCAGGATAGATACAGTGGAGAAACCTTTTGCTATGAATTTTTTTCTAGTGTTACTTAAGTGCTTACTATGTAACAAGCATTGTATGGAACACTGGTTTAGATTCAAGATAAGCAAGTTGGGCATAGTCCCTGTCCCACCTAGGTTTCATGGTCTAATTTTACCACCTGGTTCTCCCACACTCTGATTTTGGAGGATAATTTCTCAGTTCTCCCATTCCCTTCAGACCAGGTAGTCTTGACCTTCTTTCAAAATACAAATATTTGGGAAATTATCAACATTTGATGAAAAAATTCTGATTACATACCTTTTAATAGAAACAAATTTATTTTGATCAGCTACAGAACACTGGCTGTCCTTTGACTGCTGGAGGGGGTGACATTATCCCAGATGGGGGAATAGAGATCTTAGAAAAAAACAAGGTGACATTTGAAATCACAGACATGGCGGCATCACGTTTGAGTCCGTGGAAGACATCGAGGGCCACCATAACAGCTGTATCTCTGGTGAGGTGTAACTCTTTTCCATTTTGAAATGCTTCCACTTAAAAACCTGGTGTTTACAGAAAGATTAGGCTGCCTGATTATTCTCCTGTAGATTGGTGTTTGTAAGCTTTCTCTCAGAATCCAACTAATGTTATTAGAGTTGGGGCTTGAATCCTTTCACCAGAGCTCTATTAGGGGACTGCTACTTCAAAACCGCATTTGCCTCTAAGAGAACAAGAATACCTGCTCTCTTTTGGCTTGGGCACCCCAGAAGACAGGGTCAGGCTGTGGGACAAACTAGGAGGGGACAAGCATTTATCTGGGGGGCAGCATCCTAACCACGAAAGTTGTGCTTTGGTTGTGCCATCCATTTACTGTAGTTCAAAAGAGTGGATCTGTGTAAATCAATGCATTCATTTAGCTCTCTCCCCAACTCACTCCCTCAGTTAACACCCCAGCACACACAATGCGAGCGAAGGTGATTATCTCTGCTAGCATAATTCCTCCGTAACATCTGCTTTCGCCCATAACACTCCACTAATTTTTCCCTCATTTCATTACACATAATTTTCTTTCAACACAATCTACATGTATTAAGTGGTAATGACTTTCCAGTTAAGAGCAAATCGACGCCAAGGGACCCCCCCTACGATTGCCTGCCGTGCCCGACTCCGGCTATTAAAGATAAATTTGGTGCCTCAGAAAGCTGCAGTAAGCTAATCAATCAATTAAGCGGTTAGGACATACATTATCAAAATTCCACAGTGTGGGGCTATATGGGAGAATGCTGATATACTTGCTATGAATTTTAGGACTCAAAAAGAAAATGAGAACAAAATTTGACATTCATAGTGACCATAAAGATCTTTATGCTTCAACGTATAAGTCGGGCCATATGGAAACAGCTAATCTTGGGGTCTTTGGTGAATGGCAGCTTATGCATACCAAAAAAAAAAAAAAAAAAAGGAAAATGCTGGCAGAAAGCCAAGTGTATTTTTCCTTTTTAAAATGGTCTTGTGTGTTTAAAGGGGACATGGCAAAGACAAACAGAATTGTGACTACTATCAGAGGCTTCTACTAAATGTTGTAAAGACCTGAAGAGAGAGGAGGATATTGTTTTCAGAATTCATTGTGTACCTTTAAGACGAAGCAGGAACTTTTCTCCCAACTTCTTTTATTCCTTTTGGTTTAAGAAGAAGGTCGACATCACCTCCATTTGTTTCTGAGCATTCGCTAGGGTAATGCTATTTTTTAAATATCAGGGAGACTCAATGCCTTTCAGGCAGACTTTCCTTTGAAAGAAGATACTTAAATGACCCAATGCTGCTTTTTTGTTATTTTTTAATACTCCAAAATGAAATAAAATGATTAACCCCCAGTTCATCGGCTGCTTTTAAGAAAACAATTTAGTCCCTGGGCTGCAAGTTTCTATATCAGGGATCAGCCAATTCTAAGTAGTGTTGTAGCCTTATTATTCACTCCAAAATAATAAACTCTCTTATCTGACTGCCTATGGTGCAACTCATCTGAAGTGAATAATGGGAATGAGTGAATAGAAAATTTTATAATCTGGTAGAAGGGTTTTGTTCTTTTTAAAAACAGGATAGAAATTTGCAAGCATGATATCGCAACTATCAGTAAATCAAGGAAATGTTTAAAAAACTAGCCAGCGAATGCAAGATTTTGCCAGTGGCTTTATCTGTCAGTGTTAGCCCCAATGCCTACAGCTAGTTCTGGTACCCTTTTTGGCGTCAGATGAAATGGCACAGCAAAACAGCAGCTATTTTTGCAAGCAGTGTCTTTCCTTTCTAAGAATTTTCATTAGAGCAAGGAAATATTCTTGGACAAAAGAAGAGTGGAATGTGAAACCAAGTATTCTTTTTATAAAAGTCAGAAGAAAAGCAACACTACAAACAGAACGAGATAACTCCCAATCACTTTCCTCTGCTACCGTTCGGCTGGTCATGATATAATATGAAATGAAAACACACAATATGTACACAGTATATATAAAGCTTTTCATCGCTGTACTGATTTAGTTACCTCTATTTGCAAGAAACCTAAAGCCCTGAAATGCTATTACTGAGATAGTAAATAAAGTCAAATGCTATGTGGTAGAGAATACCTTCCAACATTGCACTAATACAGCTTTAACAGAAACAAAAGGTACCAGCCTACAGTCTGTGGGGTGCGTGCATTTTTCTCAGTGGACTTTCTCCTTGTTTAGATTTGTAAAGGTGTCAAAGAAGAACGCAATGGAAATGGCTGAGGGTTTTATTTCATTCTCCCTACTATTTTCTCCCATTTAACAACTATTTTCTCCTTCATATAGTAGATCTCTTATATGGCATCATATGGATCTTCATTTATTACAGGAATAAGAGTGGATTTTAAACTTGGTTTTTCAATACTTGAAGCATCAAGCTGAGTTTACTTTGTTCAGAGGAAGCCACTGATGCAGCCACTACTGATGTTACACAAAACATTTTCCTCATTTGATTATTTTTTAAGGGAAGATGTGTCCTTGATGCTCTAGGATCAGTGCTTCATTTCATTTTTCTGACAAGAAAATTAGACTTTTAGGTGTTTCGATACTTTTAAATTACTATTAAGTTGCTGTGCACCCCTCTTAAAATTCCAATGTATGCTTTTGTGTTTCCATTCCAGTAGGTGCCTCCGACAGATTCTTGACTTTGAGGTTTGCCTTGGTACCTGTTTTGGAGACTCAGGGACTCCTGAGTGTCAAACTCGTTCGAGGTCATATCTAGTTCTTCACCTTTCTCTCGTCTTTTTTTTTTTGTTATTGTTTACTTGAAGTAGCTAAAGCTTCCACCATCTATCTACCCGCCCTCTATTCGGTTCAGCTGTATCTCCATACTCCAATAAACCGTTTGCATTCCATCTGGCGTGCGTTCGCTCTGAAGACAGTTCCCTGTCAATCTCTCCCGCCACATTAAAAATCTGTCATTACCATTGCATTGCTGCCTGGCTCCTGAGATTTGTCTGACTGCTTTATTGCTCCTCTCATTTTTTTTTTCCTGCTACAGCCGGGAAGCAGAAATAAAGGTTTGTTGTTGAAACATGGCCGCGAGGAAAGTAGGAGGCACACATCTGTCTAAGTATTACCTTTCTTCAACCAGGGATTAAGGTGTTTTACTGCTCTCGCTACTGAGTAGTCACACTGAATAAATTTTCTCAGTAGAACATAAAAATGAACTCATACATTTTGAACCTAGTTTCATTCTTTCAAGCCAACCCAGATAATTATGCAATGGCAGGATACAGAGGGATAGAAAAGTCAGGAAGTTTTCTTTCCTTTCCTTCTTCCTCACCAATCTGCATTATTTAAATGCTGATCAGGACCAGAGGAGAAGCAGAGTTGGGGAGAGAAACAGGTTTTTTTTTGTTTCTTTTTTTTTAATATTCTCAGTCTCTCTAGCTTCTGTGGCAAGCCAGGGAAGAGAAAGACTTCCCCACCCATTGTTTTATCAGTGTGCTCTCAAGACATGTGCTGCCTTGAATATTCACTGTTAACTCACACGGAGAGAAGCCAGGCAGAATTCTGATTTCTGATACACTGTCAGTCTGGAAGTCCTAAAGAAGCTGACAATTACATTAGTTCCCATGCGCCAGGCCCCTGCTGCTGGTAGACTGCACCGGGCCATAGCTCAATATATCGTCGCATTTCTACATATAAACAAGTATTCGAAGTGATTGTTAGAGCACACCGACACATCCAAAGTGCTACTTTCAGAACTTGTCAGTGAGCTGACATGCCCCAGTCTAGCATCCCAAGCTAGCAGGAGGATACATTCAGGGGGATGCAATATCAGAGTCAATGTGATAACCTTTTTCTCTACAAATAATATCTCGTCTCACCTGTGGGATACAGAATCTCTGCGACCCCCATGAAACCTAGGAGTGTTTCAAATGCCCTAATGAGAAATTAAGTCTAAGTTCAACTAACTGCTAACTGGTTCAAATAGCTAATACAAGTCACCTTCAATTTTGGATGCCATCTAATTGTTCCAAAATGATAAACTCAAATCTGAGGGGGAAAATAACTTGCTCATTAAAAAATTCTAGCACACATGTATCTTGACAAAAATTCAGCTATTTTTCTGAGCAAGAATTTCAGAACTATCTAGAATGATTCTGATCCCCTTGGGCCTGCTCCAAAATTCTGTAATCTTTTGAGATCAGGTTATAATCTTTCCGAGGAGAGGGGTGGTGTTTTTTCCTTATATTGTGAGAATGTAAATAGTAGTAAGAGGAGGAGCAGGAGGAGGAGGAAGAGCAATAGTAGAAGTGCATTCACTGAGCATCCACTGGGTGCAATGCATTATATTAAGCACTTGGAAAATACAAAAGAGGCAACAGATTGGCTCAATCATGTAGGGGCTTACAGTTTAAGATGGAAGGAGACCATCTATTTTATCTCCATTTTACACAAGAGGAAACTGAGGCACCAAGAGGTTACTTGGTAGGTTGTGGAACCAGAATTAGAACCAGGGACTCCTGATTCCTAGCTCTATATTTTTTCATTAGTCTTCTCTGAATGCTTCCAAAGTGGTTTCACAATTATGTACCTCTTTTTTCCTCTCAACAACTCTATGAGATAGGGAAAGACAAGTTTTATTATACATGATTTAAAGCTGAAGAAACTGAATCCAGAGACATTAGATGACTGTCCTGAGATCCCACAACAGACTTCCGCTCAAGCTAACTTTCCCCTACCTCTTACCTGAGGCTCATCCTCTCTCTGGGACAAAAACAAAAACTCTCTCCCATTTCAAAATCACTAGACTACACTTCTCTCTATCTTGAAAGTAGTTCTAAAATGAAATGTATCCATGTCACCATCCTTGATCTGGTGAGTAGGAATGCGTATGAATGATGATGAGGATTAACTGGAGAGTAGTTGAAAAGAGAGGATATGTCGGGGGAAAGCTGATAGGGTGCCCTAGAAGTTTCTGCTTGATATGGAGAGGAAAGGATAATCAATAGATCAGTGGTATTTATTGAGTGTTTACTGTGTTCAGAGCACTATACTAAGTGCTTGGGAGAGTACAATGCAATAGACTTGGTAGATACAATCCCTTCCCAAAAGGAATTTACAAAATCACCCGAAACACTCTTGTAGGTATCAACTCATATGCCTTACTATTTAAACACTTACTACTTAAACTTCCCTCTAGTCTGTAATCTCACTGTGGTCATGGAACCTGTCTACCAACTCTGTTACTTTTTTTATATTGTCCTCTCCCAAGTGCTTAGTACAGTGCTTTGCACACAGTAAACACTCCCTAAGTATAATTAATACCTTCTTCCAATAATGATAATTTGGGTATTTGTTCAGCACTTACTATGTGCCAAGTACCATGCTAAGCATTGCGGTGGATACAAGATCAAACACAGCCCACTTCACATAGAGATCACAGTTTTAGGGAGAATGAGAACGGGTATTTAATACCTAATTTAAAGATTTGAAAAAGTGAGGTACAAAGAAAATAAATGTCTTGCCCAGGGCCACACATTGGAAAAGTGGCAGAGATGGAATTATTACCCAGGTCCCCTAGTTCCCAGACCCCTGCTCTTTCCACTAGGACAAACTGATTTTCCTTCCTCCGGTCTGTAAATCATTTCAGTTTATGTTGTCTCTGGTAGACTACAAGCTGCTTGAGGGCAGAAAGCATACTCTACTAACTCTATTGTATTCTCACAGGAACTTAATTCATCCTGTTTCTGCGCTAGAACTCCCTCCCTCTTCATTTCTGTCATATCACTACTCTCTTGACCTCTCTCAAACCTTATTAAAATCACATCTGCTCCAAGACTCCTCCACTGAGCCATCATTTCCCCTACTCTTTTATCCTTCTGCTTCATCCTTGGACTTGGATTTGTACCTTTTATTCAGGCCACCCTCAGTCCCACTGCACTTATGTATATCTCTGTAATTTTTAATATCTCGCTCCCCCCTTCAGACTGGGAGTTCAATGTGGGCAGGGAAAATGTCAACCCATGTTATATTGTACTCTCCTAAGCTCTTAGTAGCATGGTCTGCACATTGCAGGTGGTAAATGAATATGAATGATTAAATGATTGCTCTGCATAGAATAGGAGCTCAAAAATACTATTGATAGAGCTATTGATTATATTTCCTACTCTAAATGTAGAATATTCCTTGTAGAACACCTATTGCATCACCCCAGTAAATATATGTTCTAGCAGCAAGTGAAAAGAACACAGGCCTGGGAGTCCGAGGAAATGGGTTCTAATTCCAGCTCAGCCACTTGCCTGTTGTGTGATTTTGGGCAAGTCACTTAGATTCTCAGTGCCTCACTTTCTTCATCTGTAAAATGAGGATTAAAAATGCCTGCTCCTCTTCTTACTTAGACTGTGAGCCCCATTAGGGACAGGGACTGTATCCAACTTGGTTATCTTGTATCTATACTAGATCTTAGTAAAATGCTTGGCACCTAATAAGTGCTTAACAAATGTTACAAATGTTATTATTGATTTCATAATTGGGTTATCTCAAGATTTTGAGAACAGGAATCAGGGTTACAATTAAAAGGAGCATGGCCTAATGGAAGGCACATGGGGCAGGGATTCAGAGGACCCAAGTTCTAATTCTGATTCTGCCACTTGCCTGCTGTGTGACCTTTGGTAAGTCACTTAATTTATCAGAGTCTCAGTTTCCTCATCTATAAAGTGGAGGCTAAATACTAGTTCTCCTGCGCCCTTAGACCTTGAGACCCATTTGGTACAGAAACTGAATCCCACCTGATTATCTTCTCTCTATCCAAGGGCTTAGTTCAATATTGGTACACAGCAAGAGATTAACCAATACATTGATTATTATTACCACCTCAATTGTACTCTCCCAAGTATTTAGTGCAGTGTTCTGCATAGAGTAAGTGCTCAATAAGTACCATTGACTCATAAATATTTCTCACTTCCAACAGGGGGAACTATCCCAACTAAATTTTTGTTTAAATCTTCAATGGGAGAGTTTGGCCTCAAGTGTATTTTTTTTATGAACATTTTAGATTCCATGACTTAGCTTTAGGCCAGTTTCTAAAATCTACCTTTGAGTTCAAGCCACTGTCAGTCACAATCTTTCCACCTCAAATTGCTGCTTGGACATTTAAATGTGATTTATCATAGCTTTTTCTGTAGCTTAACAATAAAACATTAACATTTTGGCCACTGCAACCTTCATCACCCTGCCAAACATTGGTGCTTTATTGTTACAGTAAATAAATGGAGGCCATCAATCACACACAGAAGTCAACCTAATCATTTAAAACTTGTAGGCAGCAGTTTGACATTGTAGTCTAAGATTTCAAGCCATCAGTGGATGTAATTCTGCAAAGACCTATCTCATTTTACAGTTGAGGATCCTTCCCCATACACCCATCCAAGTGCCCCTTAGCCCAACTCTGACTGAAGAGTTTTTCAGTTTTGGAGCAGCGTTTCATATCTATTTGTACTTATGGTAGATTTATTGTCCTTAGGACATGTTCCAAAGCAATTACCACATCAGGCAAGAAACCATGGGCAGCTGATTTATAAGAGGAAAAGCCTTGGTTTTCACCCTCCGAGTCTTTGGTGGAAAGAAAATTCTTGTGTTAAATTAAGAGAGAGGGAGAAATTGTCCATCTGAAAACACACACACACAGCTGGTTGCTTCCCCCTGTTCCCTTTCCTTTCCCCCATCCTCATTCTTCCTTGCCACCAAAATCTACTGCATACCTCTGTAGCACTCAGTCCATCAGTCCCGGAGAATGGAATATCAAATAAAAGGAAAGCAAAATAAGGACAGAAATCTGGTAAATGAGAACTTGTATCAGAGATCATGCACTAAGCCACCCTTCAGTCACAGGGAGAGGTTGAGATGGGGGTCAAGGATTGGAAGAGACAGGTCAGTCCCCCTGAAAACCCCCTCCAACCAAAAGGCATCAGAGTTATAGCAGTTTTTGCCAGATGAGGTCAATTCAGCCTGCCACAGAAAAGTCACACTGCTGTGCTGGCAAAAAAAAAAAATTCTCATTTTGTTTTCACCTTGAACTTTTCATCAAAGTGAAAAGCCATTCTGTAAACTGTAGGTGCGCGTGTGCGTGCGTGAGTGTGTGTGTGTGTGTGTGTGTGTGTTAGAAAAGGCCTTTTCTGCTCAGGGCAGAGGAAACATCCTGACCAAATCAATGACTTTGGACTAAAGGGCATGAAGACATTTCACCATTTGACTGGAGAAGGACATTATATTGTGGACTTCTCTTTTGACCTCCTGATTCCTGCAAGCTGAAGATAACTGTATAGAGGTAGTTTTGCTCCAGAATCTCCAGAAAGTCTCAGAAGGAGTCTGAATGAGATATGAAAAGGAAAACTTAAAAAATCAAGATAATAATTGCACTATGCATTACTTCTTAGAGTAGGAAATATGTACCTCAGGTTCAGGTCTGTTTCCTGTTAACTTCCTTCCCAATTAAACATCAAATATTTCCTTCAAGTAAGTTCCACAAATAACCCCCAGTGGTTTTTGCCGCACAATATTTTCAATATAATGAAAGCTTTTTCATTCTTAATATATGAGTGTTCTAATAGCATTTACGTTTGGCCCAGTGTTACTGAATGGAGAGTGGATTTGATTTGGTTTTGAAATGGTGCATGTTTTTATTTTCACCCCACCTGAAATGCAAAGCTTACCCTCATCCAATACAATTTACCACACATGTAACTATGGCACTGGAACTGGAAAACTACTGATTTGCTTTTATTTGCATATTTAGTTATACCAATCCTCACCACTTGTGAATATGTGTATATTAAATTGTACGATTATTTATTCCAATAGATCAACTGGTAATTTTTATGGTTTGTCTCCCAGAGTGTAAATTCTCCATAGACAGTAAACTGTATCATACGTTGTCCTTTCCTAAAGTCATTCATTCATTCAGTAGTATTTATTGAGCACTTACTATGTGCAGAGCATTGTACTAAGCGCTTGGAATGTACAAATTGGTAACAGATAGAGACAGTCCCTGCCCATTGATGGGTTTACAGACTAATCGGGGGAGACAGACAAAAACAGTAGCAATAAATACAATCAAGGGGATGTACAGCTCGTTAAAACAATAGCAATAAATAGAATCAAGGGGATATACATCTCATTAACAAAATAAATAGGGTAATAAAAATATATACAAATGAGTGGACGAGCACAGTGCTGAGGGAAGGGGAAGGGAGAGAGGGTGGAGCAGAGGGAAAGAGGGGGAAAGATGGGCTTAGCTGAGGGGAGGTGAAGGGGGGTAGAGGGTCAGAAGAGGGAAAAAGGGAAGCTCAGTCTGGGAAGGCCTCTTGGAGGAGGTGAGCTCTCAGTAGGGCTTTGAAGAGGGGAAGAGTTAGTTTGGTGGAGGTGAGGAGGGAGGGCATTCCAGGACAGCGGGAGGATGTGGCTCAGGGGTCAATGGCGGGATAGGCGAGAATGGGGGACAGTGAGGAGGTGGGTGGCAGAGGAGCAGAGCGTGCGGGGTGGGCAGTAGAAAGAGAGAAGGGAGGAGAGGTAGGAGGGGGCAAGGTGATGGAGAGCCTTGTAGCCTAGAGTGAGAAGTTTTTGTTTCATGCGGAGGTCGATAGGCAACCACTGGAGGTTTTTAAGAAGGGGAGTGACATGCCCAGAGCATTTCTGCAGGAAGATGAGCCGGGCAGCGGAATAAAGAATAGACTGGAGCGGAGAGAGAGAGGAGGAAGGGAGATCAGAGAGAAGGTTGACACAATAATCCAGCTGGGATATTATGAGAGCCTGTACCAGTAAGATAGTTGTTTGGGTGGAGAGGAAAGGGTGGATCTTGGTGATATTATAAAGGTGAAATCAGCAGGTCTTGGTGACAGATTGGATGTGTGGGGTGAATGAGAGAGCCGAGTCAAAGATGACACCGAGGTTGCAGGCTTGAGAGACGGGAAGGATGGTCGTACCATCCACAGTGATAGGGAAGTCAGGAAGAGGACAGGGCTTGGGAGGGAAGATAAGGAGCTCAGTTTTGGACATGTTGAGTTTTAGGTGGCAGGCGGACATCCAGGTAGAGATGTCTTGGAGGCAGGAGGAGATACGAGCCTGCAGGGAGGGGGAGAGGACGGGGCAGAGATGTAGATCTGTGTGTCATCTGCATAAAGATGATTGTTGAAGCTGTGAGAGTGAATGAGTTCACCAAGGGAGTGAGTGTAGATGGAGAACAGAAGAGGGCCAAGGACTGACCCTTGAAGAACTCCTACAGTTAGAGGATGAGAGGAGAAGGAGGAGCCTGTGAAGGAGACCGAGGATGAACGGCCAGAGAGATAAGAGGAGAACCAGGAGAGGACGGAGTCCATGAAGACAAGGTGAGATAAGGTGTGGAGGAGAAGGGATGGTCAACAGTGTCAAAGGCAGCTGAGAGGTCAAGGACGATTAGGATAGAGTAGGAGCCATTGGATTTGGCAAGAAAGAGGTCATGGGTGACCTTTGAGAGAGCAGCCTCGGTAGAGTTGAGGGGACGGAAGCCAGATTGGAGGGGGATTATACTAAAGTCTTAGTACAGTACACTGGATCCAGTAGACATCTAATAAATATCTTTACTTCTACTGCTGAAACTAACACTTCTATTACTTGTGCTACTAAATAGAACATGGGCCTAAGAATCAGAAGGACCTGGGTTCTAATCCCAGATCCACCACTTGACTCCTGTGGGACCTTGGCAAAGTCACTTTGCTTCTCTGGGCCTCAGTTACCTTATCTGTAAAATGGGGATTGAGACTGTGAGCCCTATGTGGGACAGAGTCTGTGTCTAACCCAGCTAGTTTGTATCTACCCCAATGCTTAGCAGTGCCTGGCTTATAGTAAGCATTTAACAAATACCACAATTATTATTATTGTTATTATCATTACTTCTACTATTCTACTGCTATTACTAGTATTATACTAGTACCACTCTACTATTATTACTACTAATACACTGTTATTGCTATTACTACTACTAGTAATAATAACAATGTTGGTATTTGTTAAGTGCTTACTACGTGCCAAGCACTGTTCTAAGTGCTGGGGTAGATACAAGGTCATCAGATTGTCCCATGTAAGGCACACAGGCTTCATCCCCATTTAACAGGCGATGGAACTGAGGCCCAGAGAAATTAAGTGACTTACCCAAGGTCACACAGCTGACTAGCGGCAGAACCGAGATTAGAACCCATGACCTCTGACTCCCAAGCCCGAGCTCTTTCCACTGTGCCACGCTGCTTCTCCACTACAATTACTAACATTTCTATCACTCCTACAACTTTGGCATTGCTACTGCTCCTCGTACTACTATTTACAGGCATCCCAAGGCATGTTGGAGTTTAGACGGTGATGCTAACAATATGAAATGTGTGTTCCAAAGGACTGTCCAGCCATCAGACCGAAAAGAAGGGAACATATATTTGCATTTGAAGAACCTGAAGTCCTCTAGAGGAAGGCAGTACTCTGATGACTTGTTGCTGAAGAGGTAGCAGGGCCATTTCGCATTTCCATGGATGACGGAACAACCCCATTTGGCTCTGAGCATGTCAGTTAGGTACGGAGCTGGAAAAGTTGGAGTAAAATCCACAACAAACAAGGAAATATCCACTTGCTCTTCTATTCGCATAAGAAGAGCAGACAATTATTGCACAATATCTCTGGAGAGGTTTTCATAGAGAAAGCCTTTCCAAAAATGCTGTTTGTTGACCCACATCATTTCCTTCCACTGTGGAGTTTCGGCCTGCCAGGAAAGTGCATGACCTAATGGAAAAAGCATGGTCTGGGAGTCCAAGGACCACAGTTCTAAATCTGGCTCTGCCACTTGTTTCCTGTGTGACCTTGGGCAAGTCATTTAACTTCTCTGTGCCTCAGTTTTCTCAACTGTAAAAAATGAGAATTCAAAACGTGTAGTCCCTCCTACTTAAATGCTGAACCTTTTGTGGGACAGGGACTGTCTGACTTGATTAACCTATATCTACCCCAGCAATAGAGAAGCAGCGTGGCTTAGAGGTAAGAGCACGGGCTTGGGAGTCAGAGGTCGTGGGTTCTAATCCCCACTCCGCCACTTGTCTGCTGTGTGACCTTGGGCAAGTCACTTAACTTCTCTGTGCCTCAGTTACCTCATCTGTAGAAAGGGGGATAAAAAAATGTGAGCCCCACGTGGGACAATCTGACTACCCTGTATCTACCCCAGTACTTAGAACAGTGCTCTGCACATAGTAAGCGCTTAACAAATACCATCATTATTATTATTATCAATTAGAATAGTGTTGGCACACAATAGACACTTAACAAATATCAGAAAAATAAAGGAGTGGTGACATTTGGAAAAGCAGAGACCTTACTGAGGTCCCATGGACAACCCAGTTAGATGCCTTGAGAAAGCAAATTCAGCCAATGATGTGGGTTTTTGGTGAGTCCTTTAATTAAAAATTTCAGAGTTCAGAACCCATTTCTATCTAAAATTCCTGAAATACATGTTGGGCTCTTATGGCAAGACTGAAAGTAAGAATGAGTTTAAGCTGTGTGAGAAGGGAATTCTGTTTCCCAGTTCCTTAGACTGAACTAAAGAGGTTGTCAGTTCCTGCTATGGATGAGCACTTTGGTGATGGAGTGAGAAATGGAGATGAAGTAGATTATTTTCCATACTGATGTAGAATATTCCTTCAAAATCTTTACAAGTAATCAGTAATATTTATCGACCCCTTACTGTGTGCAGAACACTGAACTCAGTGCTAGGGAGATTATGATATAACAGAGTTGTAGACAAATTCCCTGCCCACAGTGAGCTCAAAGTCTAGAGGTGGAAACAGACATTAATACAAATAAATGAATTATGGATTTGTACTTAAGTACTGTGGGCCTGAGGGAGGGGTTAATAAAGGGAGCAAATCAAGGTGATATAGAAGTGGGAAAAGAGGAAACGAGAGCTTAGAGAAGGCCTCTTGGAGGAAATATGCCTTCAATAAGGCTTTGAAGTTGGAAAGAGTAATTGTCTGTCACATATGAAGAGGGAAGGTGTTCCAGGCCAGAGGCAGGATGCCCGCTAGAGGTTGGTGGTGAGATAGACATGATCGAGTTACAGTAAGTAGGTTGGCATTAGAGGAGCAGAGTGTGTGGGCTGGGTTGCAGTAGGATAGCAGCTAGATGAGGTAGGAGGGGACAAGGTGATTGAGTGCTTTAAAGCCGAGGGTAAAGAGTTTCTGTTTGATGTGGAGGTAGATGGGCAACCACTGGAAGTTCTTGAGGAGTGGGGAAAATGGAAACAACATTTTTGTAGAAAAATGATCGGGGGAGTAGAGTGAAGTATGGACTGGAGAGGGGAGGGGAGAGACAAGAGGCAGGGGAGGTCAGCAAGGAGGCTGATACAGTAATCAGGGTGGGATAGTATAAGTGCTTTAAGTGCTTGGATTAAAATGGTAGCATTTGGATGGAGAGGAAAATGCAGATTATAGCAATATTGTAGAGGGTGGCCTAAAAGTTTTTAGTGATAGCTTGAATATGTGGGTTGAATGAGAGAGATAAGTCAAGGTTAACACCAAGTTTGTGGATTTGTATGATCTCGGAAGCAGCGTGGCTCAGTGGGTTTTGTAGTCAGAGGTCATGAGTTCGAATCCCAGCTCTGCCACTTGTCAGCTGTGTGACTGTGGGCAAGTCACTTAACTTCTCTGTGCCTCAGTTACCTCATCTGTAAAATGGGGGTTAAGACTGTGAGCCCCACGTGGGACAACCTGATTCCCCTGTGTCTACCCCAGCGCTTAGAACAGTGCTCTGCACATAGTAAGTGCTTAACAAATACCAACATTATTATTAAGAGTGGGAGGATGGTGATGCTGTCTACAGTGGTGGGAAAATCATGGGGAGGACAGGGTTAGGGTGGGAAGATAAGGAGTTCTATTTTGGACATGTTAAGTTTGACATGTCAGCAAGACACCCAAAGAGAGATTTCTTGAAGGCAGGAAGAAATAAGGGACTGCAGAGACAGAGAGAGAAGGGCTAGAGATGTAGATTTGGGAATCATCTGCATAGCGGTGGTAGTTGAAGCCATGGGAGCAAATGAATTTTCCAAGACAGAGGGTACAGATAGAAAATAGAAGGGGATCCTGAACCGAGCCTAAGTTTGAACACCAAATTGGGTGACACTCAACAGCAGAGAAAACCTGTCGAGAGAGAAGATGTATGTGAATCTACAAATAATTCTTTGAATTTACTTAGGATGTATTTTATTTTACCAAAACACCTGCACATGAATTATTTCACTTTCTCTTTATAAAATCCCTATGAGGAAGGGAGAGGAAAATGTGGCACAGACAGGTTATGTAACTTGTTCAAAGTCATAGAGAAGACCAGTAACAGAGCTAGCTCTGGTGATTCAGAGATGAAGTAATCACTTCATTCATTCAGTAGTGTTTATTGAGCACTTACCATGTGCAGAGCACTGTACTAAGCGCTTGGAATGTACAATTCGGCAACAGATAGAAACAATCCCTGCCCAATGACTGGCTCACAGTCTAAAAGGGGAAAATATTAATGGTATTTGTTAAGCGCTTACTATGTGCCAAGCACTGTTCTAAGCGCTGGGGCAGATACAAGGTGATCAGGTTGTCCCATGTGGGGCTCACACTCTTCATTTTCCAGATGAGGAACTGAGGCCCAGAGAATAATAATGTTAATAATAATAATGTTGGTATTTGTTAAGCACTTACTATGTGCCAAGCACTGTTCTAAGCTCTGGGGTAGATACAGGTAGATTCCCCTGTGTCTACCCCAGCGCTTAGAACAGTGCTCGGCACATAGTAAGTGCTTAACAAATACCAACATTATTATTATTATTATTACAGGGTAATCAGGTTGCCCCACGTGAGGCTCACAGTCTTAATCCCCATTTTACAGATGAAGGAACTGAGGCACAGAGAAGTGAAGTGACTTGCCCACAGTCACACAGCTGACAAGTGGCAGAGTGGGATTCGAACCCATGACCTCTGACTCCCAAGCTCATGCTCTTTCCACTGAGCCACGCTGCCTTCACTTCCTACAAGGGAGATACAGATTTTGTTTCCTGGCCATTGCAAGGTTCCTTCTTTCTAGATTCTAAGCTCTTTGTGGGCAAGGAACATGCGTACCAACACTTATGTTGTAATGATAATAAATCCTCGTTAATCACTATGTGCCAAGCACTGTTCTAAGCACTGGGGTAGATACAAGTTAACCTGGTTGGACACAGTCCCTGTCCCACATAGGGCTCACAGTCTTAATCCCCATTTTACATTTAAGGGAATTTAGGCCAGAGAAGTAAAATGCTTTGCCTAAGATCACACAGCAGACATATGGCAGAATCAGAATTAGAACGCAGGCCCTTCTGACTTCCAGGCCCATGTTCTATCCAATAAGTCAGGCTGCTGTACTCTCCCAAATTCTTAGGACAGTACTCTCCAAACAATAAACTCTCGATAAATGCCACTGATTAATTGATAGCATACAGGTCTCCCGACTTCCAGATTCATGTTCTCTCCACTAAACCATGCTGTCTTTCCAAGTAAAGACTCCAAAAGCCCTGATTGTATGCCTACATGAAGCTGTCCAACTTCTGGTTTTGTCAGTTTAAATGAACCTGAAACTTAGGTTTTCCCCTTTGACAATGATTAGCCAAAGATTTTGAAATTTTGGGACTGGATTCTCAGTATGGGATGCAGGAGGTCCCAAGGTAGCCTGAATCAGGTTCAGCATAGAGAGTGAAATTCCTACGTCCAGAGTGTCTGAGCACTAAGACGATGTGTGAAGGTTGAGTCTGAGTTGACCACCTCACCCTACCCAAGTTCCTGCAGGGGCACCCAGTCCCCTGGGGGAAGCCCTAGCAGGAAACATTGCTGGAAAGGGGAGATGTTGGAGAGTGTGGTATTGGAAGGTTGTCCGCCTCATTCCTCCACTCATTCATCCATTCATTCATTCAGCTGTATTTACTGAGTGCTTACTGTGTGCAGAGCATTGTACTAAATGCTTGAGAAAGTAGAATACAACAATAAACAGTGGCACTCCCTGCCCACAACAAGCTCACAGTCTACAGTGGGGAAGACAGACAACAAAACAAGTAAATAAAGTTAAAGATATGTACATAAGTGCTTTGGGGCTGGCAGCGGGGAAGAGCAAAGGGAGCAAGTCAGGGTGACACAGAAGAGAGTGAGAGATGAGAAAAAGCCTCCTTCCTCTCTTACATTCTTCACCTTGACTCCTGCTCCCTTCTCCATTTTCACCCCATTTTAAAAATACAGGAGGCCTTCCATCTAAAATTACTTAAAAAAAAGGCTTGTCCAGTTTGGCAGAAAGATTGGATGAAGAGGAGGGTCACCTATCTGTTTTACTTTCCTGCTCTGGATTTGACCCAATTGCCAGTCTTCCATCATCTTCTGCTCGCCAGTACCAGGTGTCAGCCTTTATTCATCCTCAATTCTGTTATCTGGACCTAGTATCTTCTGCCAACTTCACCTTTCTTCAACTGATCCTTCGAGACCCAGGAGAGGACAAACTTGGAGAGACCTCTCTCTCTCTCCAGCCATCACAGACTCTGACCTTGCCACCACGATCCTGGCCACTGGTTTCTTATTTTAATTTTCTAAAGATCTCCAGTCACTGGTAATAATAATAAAGATGATAGTAATAACGATAATAGTAGTACCTGTTAATTGCTCACTATGTGCCAAGCACTGTTCTAAGCACTAGGGTAAATACAAGTTAATCAGGTTGGACACTCTCCCCGTCTCATGTGAGGCTCACCCTCTTAACTCCATTTTATAGATGAGGTAATGGAGGCACAGGGAAGTTAAGTGACGTGTCCAAGGTCACACAGCAGACATAAGGCAGACATAAGACAGACCTAGGATTAGAACCCAGGTCCTTCTGACTCCCAGGCCTGTGCTCAATCGACTAAGCCACAGACTCACCCTTCCATGTCAATCGGTTAACAGGCTCCGGCTAATGGACCCGTTCTCTGCATTTCATAGCGTGCCTTCTAATAATATTGCCCCCCTTTGTCAGTTTGAAGCCCATGGCTTAGCTGTACATGCAGACATAATGAAAGCCTTACCAGTCCCCTCTAATCTCTGCCTCCTGGTTCTATTGCCTGCTTGAACCATCAGCCAAACATTTTTATGTAGCGTCCAGTGGGTACAGAGTAATGTACTGAGAAGCTGTGCTCTCCTTGGTTTCAGGGACCCTCGCCGTGAGTTCCTTGTGATCTTAGATCATGTTTACTAGAGTCAAACACGACAGAGTACATATTTCTCCCGACTGCTGATATGACTTACGATCTGTACCTTACCTATGGTACAGTTTCCTGTGTGGCACTGAAAGAGAATTCACCTTTTGCTCTCTAGATGACAAAAGGGTCAGTCCTTTTGCTTGATTTGTTTCTTTCTTCAATTTTGTATTTTATATTTTTCCCCTTCTGGATGAGGAATCCATATTCTCTACTGACATAGCCAGTGCTGAACATACCACAAAGCCCGGAAGCTCAGGCACAGTTATCTAGAGATCTCAGGAGACTGAAGAGATCGCAAGGGGTTGGGGAGACTGCAGGGGGCAGGAGAGACCACAGGGAACTAGAGAGACTGCCGGGGGCAGGAGCAATGTTACCTCTGCTGTGAGGCTGAGGGTTGGTCCCAGGCTCATCCTCTTTAGAGAAGTAGCGTGGCCTAGTGGATAAAGCATGGGCCTGGGAGTCAGAAGGATGTGGGTTCTAATTCCAGCTCTGCCACTTGTTTGCTGTGTGACTTTGGGTAAATCATTTCCCTTCTCTGGGCCTCAGTTCCCTCATCTGTAAAATAAGGATTAAGACTGTGGAGCCCCATGTGGGACATGGACCGTGTCCAAGGTAATTACTTTGTATCTATCCCACCGCTTAGTACAGTGCCTGGTATTCATTCAATCATATTGATTGAGCACTTACTGTGTTCAAAGCACTGTATTAAGCGCTTGAGAGAGTACAACACCAAACAGATATATATCCTAACTACAACAAGCTCACAAATCTAGGGGATAGTATGCCCGTCAAAGGGCAGGGACTGTCTCTGTTACCAATTTGTACATTCCAAGCGCTTAGTACAGTGCTCTGCACATAGTAAGTGCTCAATAAATACTATTGAATGAACATAGTAAGTGCTTAACATATACCACTTAAAAAAAAAAAGGATTCCAAAGTTTCAGCTCAGAGGGCAGTTGAGGTCCATAGTAAGGTGAGTTGGGATAGTTCTGGATCAGTTCCAAGGTGGGCTGAATAGTGAGATCTAATGGTAGTCTAAACTCCTTGTAAGCAGGCAATAGGTTTACCAACTCTGTAATATTATACTCGTCAAAGCACGTAGTAAAATGCTCTGCTCCCAATAAGTGTTCAAAGTGGTAGAGAAGCTGTGTGGCCCACAGAAGCAGCATGGACAAGTGGAAAAAATCACAGAACTGGGTTAGAGGACTTGGCTTCTAATCCCAGCCCTGCCATTTGTCTGCTGTGTCACCATGGGAAAATCACTTAACTTCTCTGTGCCTCAGGTACCTCATCTATAAAAACAGTACTAAAACTGTGACCCCATTTGGGACATGGATTGTGTGCAACCTAATTAGTTTGTATCTACCCCAGTGCTTAGTACAATGCTTGGCACATAGTACATGCTTAGCAAGGGCCATTAAAAATAAACACATACATAAATATGACTGATAAGAGAGCTTGTCGGATTCAGGCAAGTACTTTCATATATATAGGTCCAGAATCAAGGCCAAAGCAATGTTTATGTAATTCCTAATATCCTCCGCTTTTGTATCCCTCTCAGCTCTATTAGTTCATGCATTAATTCATTCATTTCATCATATTTATTGAGTGCTTACTACATTAAGTACTGTACTAAGTTCTTGGGAAAATATAGTACAAAAATAAAAAATGACATTCCCTGCCCACAGCAAGCTCACAGTCTAGAGTTGGTGAGGCAGACATTAATACAAGTAAATAAAATGACAAATATGTACATAAGAACTTGGGGGCTAGGAGGGGAGAAGAGAAAAGGGATAAATGACAGATATAAACATAAGTGCTTTGGGGCTTGGGGGGCAAAGGGAGCAACTCAGGGTGATGCAGAAGGGATTGGGGGATGAGGAAAAGTGCAGACTAGTCTGGGAAGGCCTCTTGGAGGAGATGTGTCTTCAATAAGGCTTTGAAGTGGGAGAGAGTAACTGTCTGTCAGATAGAGGAGGGAGGGTGTTCCAGGCCAGAGGCAGGATGTGGGCAAGGGGTTGGTGGTGAGACAGGCGAGATCGAGGTACAGTGAGAAGTGGTTGTGGTAGGGGAAGTTAGAGGATCTGGAACCTATGGAGCCTGGAGAAATGGGCTAGAGGGCAGCCTCTGTCTTTGACTGGGATTTATGCCATGGGAAACCTCTAACCCAAGGTCTTCCCTGAACATCGAAGCCCATTCCCAATTTCCTCATCCATTCAGCCAAAAACAATCCATCTTAGATTCAACCAAGAGAAATACTAAGGCAATCAAGTCAGAGTGAGTCGCTTGGTGAGCTCTAGGTATCCTGATGGGGAAACACATGAGGATGGAAGTCTATCTGTCACAGATTGTCTCCCAAGGTGTAGGACTCGGTATAGGACTCTATTTCACTTTCCTGAACTTAAAGTGGCAGCCATTTGTAGAAGGAATTAAATGCAAATAATTACGTTATTTTGGTACAACAGCAGGAAGAATGTGTATCTGTTTCAACATCCATGTGTGGAAATTGTTTTCACAGGAAAGTGTTCAAGCTGAACATATTAGTAGAACCAAGAGGGTTTGGGAAACGAGAGCCATAGTGTGTGACTAAAGGAAAAGTTAAGGATGTAGAAGGGATAGTTAGAGGTGTTTGATGGAACATTCATAGCAATGAGATGTCCAAGGGGATCACCATCACATTCTTCCTGCAGAGGTCCTGCTGACCTTATCAGAGACAGAATTCTGGGCCGGACTTGATATAACTATTACTGTGACACAATAGTAGCATGTTCCATAATAATGATGATTTCAATTGTGGCATTTAAGGGTTTATAATGTACCAAGCACTGAACTAAGCCCTGGGGAGATACAAGATAATCAGATTGGATACAGTCCCTGTCCTGCGTGAGGCTCACCATCTAAGTAGGGGGGACTGTTTTACAGATGAAGAAACTGAGGTACGGAAGAGATAAATGACTTGTCCAAGGCATACAGCAGGCAAGTGGCAGGGACATGATTAGAACCCACAACCTCTGACTCCTAAATCCATGCTATTTCTGCTAGGCCATGATGATTTTTCTTTGGCTTTATTCATTTCACTGAAAATGCTGGGCTGTAATATTGTTTTTCAAAGTCTCGAGGTTGGCCCTGGCGTCAGTCTGGATATCAGGGTCCAAGGTCTTGTCATATATTCTCTTTTCCCTTCATGTCCCTGCAAAGCTCCTGTCACTCTCCCCCTCCAACAAACTAAACCAAAATGATCTTCTGACTCCCCCCGCCTAAGCAGGTGTTAACTGTGGTGCAACTCGCTCTGATATAAGTACTCAGCTGCTCAGATGGGTGGAGGCCACTTGACACATCATGCGGTTTGCTTGCCCCAGAATTTGCAAGCTGCAAAGTTCCTGTGAGAATGAGCAAATTGGGCTTAGAGATTGGTTGATACTTTCATTTGTACGTAGCCAGCATGCTTAATTCTTGATCGTAGATCTCAAGGAAGAGCGCGGTCTCTTCTAAAATGGAGAGCAGGGGAAATGCTCTCCACCAGGGCTTTATCACTTTCTCCCTCCACTTGACAACGGCTTCCATGGAGCTAAGAGGCAGCCTCTCCTCTACTTTTTCCTCTCCTTAAGAAACTCACAGACTCAGAAGCAAGGGAGCAGAAAGGTGGAGGCTAGAGACAGCAGGACCTACATCTGGGGGAGGAAGGAACCATTTTAAAAGAAAATGCCCTTTCCCATTGCTACGTCGGCCTTTGTAATTCCAAAATGAGAAATTAGAGCATCTCTCCCAACTGCCATCTCATCCAGTCCACGTTCTCCACTCTCTCACACTACGCCCTCTGGGAGGAGAGAATAGCACTGGGAAGGGGAAAACCATAAGTATAACTAATGAGGGGGCAACTGAATGCCTCCTGAGGTTAACTCCTGAGAGTTCAACCTCAGTTCCACCACTTGCCTGCTGTGTGACCATGGACAAGTCACTTCCCTGAGTCTTGATTTTCCTCATCTGTAAAATGAAATTCAAAACCTGTTCTCCCTTATACTTGTAAGTGCCATCTCAGACAGTGTCTGACCCGATCATCATGTATTACTCCAGGACTTAGTACAATATTTAGTATATAACATGCACTTAGAAATACAACAGTAATAAAAATACAGTAATTTTTTAAAAAACAACAGATTCAAACTAAAGCTTCTGATGCAGCTTCTGGTACAGTTTATTACATAATTTTCATCCTTATCCCTCCTCCACTCATTTGAAGATTTGAGGGGACAGTAGGAAGTTGCAGAGCCAAGATATGCAAAGGCTCTGGTAACTGGAGAATCCACCATGACCAGTGGTGTTCCCTGCTCTTCTATCTTTCAATCACCTCTCCCAGTCTAATAACAGTAATGCTATGTGTTAAGCACTTACTATGTGCCAGGTACTGCTCTAAGAGCTGGGGTAGATACAGTATAATTGGGTTGGACACGGGGTTCATAGTCTGAATCCTCATTTTACAGATGAGGTAACTGAGGCATGGAGAAATTAAGTGACTTGCCCAAGCTCACACAACAGACAAGTGGCAAAGCCGAGATTAGAATCCATGTTCTCTACCAAGCCTGTGCTCTTGCCACTAGGCCATGCTGCTTCCCTTTGACCCTTCCATCCATCAGCTTGTTCTTGGGAACACTAAGAAGAATTGTGCACTGCTAGACTGTATGCTCCTAAACTTCCTGAGTTCAAATATCATGTCTACTTACCCTTTCATACTTTCCCAAATGCTTAGTACAGGGCTCTGCACAGAGTGATTCTCAATAAATATCACTGATTGATTGACAGAACAGGGGCTGCTATGGCCTATAGCAATACTGCCACCTTTTTTGGGTTAGAATCCCATCCTCTCCCCAGCCCTGTTGTTGAGGTCAGAAAAATAGACTAATTTTATTATTATAGGATGTATTACTACTATGTACCAAGAGTGCTGAGGGTGGGTACATCATAATCAGGTAAAACATAAATCCTGTCCCACACTGGACTCACGGCATAAGGGTAGGGAGAGAAATTTTATAGATGAGAAACTGAGGCCCAGAAAGGTTAATTGGCTTACTAGGAGTCACAAAGTATTAGGATGGCTACAGATAACACCCACAAACACTCCTTAGCCACCCCAAAAGAATTAGATGTACATTAGGCAGCATGTATTACACAGGTTACACAATATAACCAAAGGGCATCATAAGGATGGAAATCTTCAGAGCCTAGAGTTTTTGTCTGGAGGGATTTGTAACTGTCGTCTTTTCACTGGACCATACTGCCCCTTGTGATGATAAAGTCACCTTTATTCTTGGGAGAGGTATCCCATCCTCCACAGCAACTAGGAAAGCCGAGAACTTTAAATTTGGGTGAATATTTAGACATTTCCACCAGGGAGTTAAAAAATTTAAAAATCTTTTTCTCAGGGATGAAAATGGCAGCTTTTCCAATTTTCTTCAAATGATGAAGTTGCATATCTGGGTTTCTATTTGAGTAGGCTCATATAATGTTAGATTCATCTGGGTTTGAGATTTACATTCTGGGATTTTTGTGATACAGCAAGTAAAGAGAGTTTTAAAATTACTTACTTTACAAAGTATGGAGAACCTTATAGCACATGTGGTATTGAGAGAAGAAAAATATGAATAAATTAATTTGGGTGTAATATCCAAATTACTCACAAGGTCTATTTTGGTACATAATTTTTCAAACATTTTCAGTAACTTCCTGGTAGAAAACCAGCTGCAGGTAAAGTCTGAAGTTTCCTATTTTAGGCTGTGGTGAATTGTTCATGTGCAATATCTCCATGGAAGAAAAAAAAAGAGCAGATAATTTGCTTGTTTCTACAAGTTAGAAACATCTAATGGATCGAGTTAAAAAAACAAAACAAAACATTCCAGTCAGATTCAGATCAAGAACTAATACAATTTCTGCCCCAATAGGCCTCAAATTTAAAGTTAAAGAGTCAGGAAAAAGAGTGTTTTTAACCCATGGAATTCACACATGCTGCTCTTTATGCAGTATGCACACTGCCTGTTAGGCTGAGTATAAAATGTATTTTGTTAAAACCAGGACATCGGGAACCTTTCCCGAGTTTGCGAGTCTTTCCATTTCCTCTAAGCAATCATGAGTGAGGGAAAGAATGAGGAAGTGTGGGGTGAGCTTCCCTCAGTGTTTTCAGACATCCTGAACTCTGGAATACCAAGGGTCATGAACTCAGCACATACTAAGCTTGCTCCTATCCAAGGGGGAATAGCAGTAATAGTAATAACAGAAATCTTGTCTTATGTCGTCGAGTCGTTTCCTGTCCAAAGCGACAGCATGGACAAATCTCTCCCAGAATTCCCCATTCTCCATCTGCAATCATACTGGTAGTGTATCCATAGAGTTTCCTTGGTTAAAAAATACCAAAGTGCTTTACTACTGCCACCTTCCACACAGTAAACTCGAATCTCCTCCCTCGACTCTCTCCCATGCTGCTGCTGCCCAGCATGGGTGAGTTTTGACTTATAGTAGATTGTTTTCCACTCGTTAGCCACTGCCCAAGCTAGGAATGGAATGGGTAGGAGTCTGCTTGACTCTCCCTTCCATAGTCGAGACTGGTAGAGTACTGGAAACTCTCCAGGTGTGACCCTGAGAGGTGTAATAATAGAAATACTGTTTGTTTATTAATAATAATGTTGGTATTTGTTAAGTGCTTACAATGTGCAGAGCACTGTTCTAATGACTGGGGGAGATACAGGGTAATCTACCCTATCATTTAGAACTGTGCTTGATACAGAGTAAGTGCTGAACAAATATCATGATAATAATAATAATCAATGATGTTCACTGAATGCTTACTGTGCAAAAGCACTGTACTAAGCACTTGGGAGAGTACAACAGAATTAGCAAATATGTAAAAATAATGATGATAATAATAAACCACTGCAGCAGTGGTGTAGTCTTCCTGAGGTTCTGTGGAGGCCTCATGTAGTAGGTGCCGTCCTCTGTCCCTACCGAGTGGGAGAAGGCAGGATGAGATGGAGTCTCCTTGATGACAGGAAGGAGAGAGGGTGGAGGGTGCCATTGTGGTTATATGGTAGCAGGGGAGGACCGAGGGCACGCTGTGCCCACTCGGGCTAGAAGTGGACATTCCAGTCTCTCCCCAGGTTTCTTTGCTCAGCCATCTGGTGGAACGAAAGATCGAGGAGCTCATTGTGATCCTGGAACTTAGATCCCACAGTCTGGCATACTCAGGACTTGTTGGGAGCCAAGGCCCCAGGTAGTGTGATGGGAAGGTGGCGGGATTCCTGGTGCATTGGATCGGCCATGTGGTGGATGGAGAGGATGGAAGTCCAAGCATTTAAAATGAGCAAGAGCTGGTTCAGGATTTAAAAGACTAGTCAATTCCCTCAGGCCTGGAACCCTCCCTCTCCCTTCATATTTGACAGTCCACCCCTCTTTCCACCTTCAAAACGCTCCTAAAAAAATTGCATTTCCTCCAAGCCGCCTTCCCAGACTGAGGGCTTTATTTCCCCATCTACCTTCTCTTCTGCATCAACTCCCCACTTGGCTGTGTAGCCCTTAAGCACTCTGGTGCTTTGACACCCACAGCACTTATTTCCATATTTCCATATGCTATTAACTTATCGGTAGTTTCTTTCATTGTCTGTCTTCCCCTCTAGGGAAGAGATCGTGTCTACCAACTCATTCATTCATTCAATAGTATTTATTGAGTGCTTACTATGTGCAGGGCACTGTACTAAGCGCTTGGAATGTACAATTTGGCAACGGAAAGAGATAATCCCTGCCCAATGACGGGCTCACAGTCTGATCGATTATGCTACACTTTTTCAAGGGCTTAGCACGGTGCTCTTCACACAGTAAGCACTTAATATCATTGATCGATTCTCATTTTAAATATGTTCCGAGTAGTCTGCAAAAATATGGAATTGCAGTGGTGAATCTCTAGACTGGAAGCAGGAACTGTTTCTACCAACTCTGTTATACTGAATTCTCCCAAGTGAGAAGCAGCATGGCCTAGTGGATAGATCAGGGACTGGAAGTCAGAAGGACCTGGATTCTAATCCCAGCTTCACCACTTGTTTACTATGTGACCTTGGGAAAGTCACTTTAATTATCTGTGCCTCAGTTCTCTCATCTACAAAATGGGGATTAAGACTGTGAGTCCCATGAGGTATAGGGACTGTGTCCAATTTGATTAACTTGTATCTATGCCAGTTCTTAGTACAGTGCTTAACACACAGTAAGCACTAAGTAAATAACACTAAAATAGGGCTTAATACAATGCTCTGAACATAGTAATCCATTCAATAAATAATCCTGAGTGATGGATGGATTCAGAATGCCTGCTCTTCCAGGTGATTATCATGAGCACTCATGGATTTGGAACAAGGAGATATCCATCATAATAATCATAATAGTAATAATGGTATTTGTTTAGCTCTTTCTGTGTACCAAGCACCTTTCTAAGGCCTGGGATATATACATGGCAATCAGGTTGTCTCACATGGGGCTCACAGTCTCAATCTCCACTTTACAGATGAGGTAACAGAGGCACAGAGAACCTAAGTGACTTGCCCAAGGTCACACAGCCGACAAGTGGCAGATCCAGGATTAGAACCCATGACCTCTGACTCCCAAGTCTGTCCTCTTGCCACTAGGGCATGGTTAGACTGAGTATACTCTGGTGTGTAATGATGTTACATGCACAATTAGGAGGCATCCCTGAAGTCACCCTAATCTACAGCCTTTCTTCAACAAGACCCCTAAAAAGCCTAGTGGTTCCAGAGCTCTGCTTTCCTCTCTCAGGTATTTCCTAATGTGGGCCCTAATTCCAAACCATCTAAGCTGACAACAGGAGTCCAGACAAAAGGAGAGTGAGAATCGAACATTAAAATATTGGCCATAAAAACATTTAGTGTCAAAGCAGTACCAAACAGAGAACAGAACAGCCAAATAAAACACAGTGCTTGGAATATAGTAAGTGCTTAACAAATTCCACAATTGTTATAATAAGAGCTTATGTATGCTACTTGAATATTCATGAGAGAAAATAATATTGAACATTTTAATTTTCTGCTGTTATATGGGTTGGGCTTGATCTCTGCCATAAGAGTTGTTGGGAATGAAACCAAATGACTATTGTAAGTGGGTTGCAAATCCAAAGTACCCCTTTTACCTCCATGTAATAATGAAATTAATCTTTAAGATTGAAGTGCAGAAAAAACAAGTGGCTTAGATCACATAAGTATGGATCTGTCCTGCCTGTTGGGGCCACTTCAAGATATGAAGATGCATTTTCCCTGAGGTTACGTTCCATACTCTCCAGGCTAGGGCAAGAGGACATCTTATATTGAAGCAAGAGCAGGCAAGGTGTCCCAGCAACCTCTGCTCCCCAGAGCCACGCTGACCTGCTTATAGGTAATTAACAAGTTTAACCCTCCAGCGAGGGAGTGTATAGCCAACTCCAAGAAATATAGAGGCATGACTAAGATACATATATAGAGAGCTCATATGCATCCCACTGAAGAAGTCAGTTTGCAAAGGAAAATAATCCCTACCTTCCATGCAGGCCCCTTTAGATGGCATGTGTCCATATTCTTAGAGGAAAAATGGCATTTGCTGGTTGTTTATCTGTAGGTTGTGATACTGTCCTTCAGGACATAAGTTCACAAAATAATGATGAAGCAAAGGGGTAATTAAAAGCTGCAGGGACACTCATCTGCTGCAATTTAAAAGGGAGCTCGGGGCACGCAGTGAGACCATCCATCTTACCCCACATAGGGCCAGTTTGATTGGCCTACTGTGTATTGGCAAAGCCTAGGATCCTCACCTGTGGCCACAAGGGCCCTTAGTGCAGCAAACCAACTATCTTCATATCTTTGCAAAACAGGACGCTTGGGGAGAGGGTGGCCACAGCTGTTACGCTCTGCCCTTAAAAGACACGGGAAGGCAATCCCTTAAAGACACAGGTCTCTTTTCCTGGTCTTTTAACCTTTTTGTGTCCAGATCTCCTAGCAGCATGTACCTCGTTCAAAGGATTGACAGCAGTAGAAAAACTTGGGCCATATGTCTTGTGTGCATCTTGGGTGCAGACTCTCTTATTGCTTTACATTTCTCACTGAAAAGGATTCCAGAAATCCAGGCAGCCAAAAGTATTTGCACTCTCTATTTAGGTGCCTCATTAGGCCTCCATAACATTAAAAACCAAATCCCTTCCGGCAGTTATCATTCCACATGTCTCTCAGACACACTTTCCCCGCTCAGCTTCAAGACTAGATTTTGGGGGCTATTAACTCAACTTGGAGTCCATTGATTATGTGCTTGGGATCCAGCTATGGCAAGAGTGCAGTCAAATAAGAAAAAGGACAAGAATTGATGCTAATAAATTAATTGTGATTACACAGCCTCTCCTGTAAACTGCCATCTACTGTACCTGATTATATAATCACAGACTACATCGTTTTTTACACACTCTGTCCATGGCTTGTTCTTTGTTTCCCTCCACAGTACTAGCTGTTGACGGTGGCTACTGTATCTTACCTCTTAGAAACTGAAAGGAAGTAGGGTTTAAAAAAAAGCCCTATCAGATAAAAGAAAATATAATTTTATGGGCCATGCTGAATCGCTCTGTCGCCAAGTTGAGTATGAGCCCCTCTTTTAAGGCTGTGTCTAAATATAGGTTGAAATACATTTAATTATAGAACAGTTCCTTGTATGTGGTGTGGAGTGTTGGTGAGAACCCATATTGCTGAATATCTGAAAGAAAGACTTCTAAAAGGCCTCCTTTTCCCTCAAAGCTCAACAAGTAGGGGATGTGAAGTTAACAAACTATGCCTACTGGGTTCACCTGCACTTAACCAAAATGCTTTTAATTAAATGAGATGTGTCAACACACAGGCTGACTAGATTCCTTGGATTAACTGAGAAAAAAAAGATGGGGCAGCTAAGGACACCCACTCACAAATGCAGCCTTGAATCACTAGTACAGGGAAGCTTTTGTTTAAGAAAGAGGGACATGATACATAGCAGTGAGGAGCAAATCTTTCAAATCTTTTTCCAAGTTGTTCAAATATGAAGCCTAAAATCATCTCAAGGTTTTAGGCTATACAAATCCTTCACCTTCTCAGACATTTCATTCCTACTGGGAAAATGCTTCCCTTCAGGGACATCTGGATAAAGATGAGGTAATAGTGTACTAAAACCTGCACAGGTCATGGCAATTAACAGTAACCACACAGTGCTTTAATATTAATTAGTGATTCCTGCTTCTCTTTTATAAGGGTCTCCCACTCCTGAGAGAATTCATGGATTTGGTAAAATGGGGACTGTATTGTTGACACAAACCCCAGCCCTGAGATGATAAATATAACAGCTACTTCACTTTAGATGTAGAACAGGATGATGCAAGTTTCTTATGGTGCCATTGTAGCAGGTGCAAGGAACTGAAGTGATGAACCCAAGGAAATAGAATAAATGATCAGCACACAACTGACACACAAACAGTGTAACTTAGAATGCCTTTGAATAGGTTAACCCAGGACTACTGTACAGTGGGGAGCAGGAATGAGTGTGACAGTCCAATTCTTATTAATTTGATTCTTCACTGAACAGTTATTTGAAATGTAAGATAGAAGAGTGTTGCTCTGTGATATTTCAGTGAGAGGGTCAACTGTTTTAAATGACCCAGTTTTTACACCTGGTGCTTGCCTATAAAACAGCTGCCTTTGACATTGTGGACTACTCCCTTCTGGAAATGCTATCTAATGTATGTTGTACGGACACTGCTCTCTTGTTTTTCTTCTCCCACTGCTCTTGCTGCTCCCCCTCAGTCTCTCCTGCCAGGTCTTTCTTTGTGGGTTTCCTTCAAGGTTTTGTTCTGAGTGCCCGTCTCTTCTAACTTCCCTGGGGAGTTCATTTGCTGTCTGACTTCAGTTGGTTAAGCAATCATATTTATTAAGTGCTTACTGTTCAGAGCACTGTACTAAGCACTTGAGAGAGTACAAAATAGAATTCATTCATTCAGTTGAATTTACTGAGCACTTACTGTGTGCAGAGCACTGTACTAGGCACTTGGGAGAGTACAATACAATAAACAGGCAAATTCCCTGCCCACAAAGAGCTTACATTCTAAAGGAGTTAGTAGACGCATCCCCTACCTACAAGGTGTTTACAATCTAGAGGGGGACACCGTCATAAATATGAATAAATAAATTATGGATATGAACGTAAATGCTGTGGGGACAAAAGTGGGACAAATAAAGGGTGCAAATCCAAGTGCAGAGGTGATGCAGAAGGCAGTGGAAGTGGGATTTCTTCAGCTACTGCTTTTATGAAATGACTCCCAAATGAACGTCACTAGCCCTGACCTCTCATCTCTTCTGCAATCTACCATTTCCTCTTACCTCCAGGACAGCACCTCAAGCTCAATATGTGAAGAACTGATCATATCTGCGGGACAGGGACTGCATTAGACTTAATTAGCTTGCATCTGCCCCGGAATTTCACACAGTTCTTGACAGATAGTGAGCACTGAACAATAATGAAAATAATAATGATAAATGATTACATTTGATACAGAACTCAACTATACACAGTCATATTCACACATAAACACACACACACACATTCACAGGTTTATTGCCATAGAGGTCCCAGAGATATTCTGTTCTGTGATTATAGTCTTGTAGTGTGTTCCCACTAGATGCAGGTGTGGGACACTTTACAGTTTGACACCCCACAACACAACCAGTCACACCAGGTGAGTTAGATTTCATTGTTGGATTCAATACTTTTGTATCTTTACCCAGCACTTAGTATCAGTACTAAGCTAAGTGCTTAATAACAATGATAATAATTAATAATTATGACATTTGTTAAGTGTTTACTATGTGACAAACACTGTTCAAAGCACTGGGGTAGATACAAGGTAATCAGGTTGTCCCACCGGGGCTCACAGTCTTAGTCCCCATTTTACAGATGAGGTAACCGAGGCACAGAGAAGTTAAGTGACTTGCCCAAAGTCACACAGCTGACAAGCTGCAGAGCGGGGATTGAAACCCACGACTTCTGACTCCCAAGCCCATGCTATTTCCACTAAGTCATGCTGATTCTCAATGAATTTAGTAATAACAATAGCAGTAATTAATTCCTTCATTCAATTGTATTTATAGAGCATTTACTGTGTGCAGAGCACTGTACTAAGCACTTGGAATGTACGATTCGGCAACAGATAGAGACAATCCCTGGCCAACAACGGGCTCACAGTCTAAAAAGGGGAGACAGCAAAACAGTAATCAGTAACAGATATGGACATGGTAAGCGACAGGTTAGCATCTTGCCAATAGAGACCCTGATGAGTTGATGATGTGATCTCTTTCCTTGTAGCATCTTTTTTCATTCCTTTAATCATTTTTGTCACCAATTATCAGTTTCTCCTCCTGTTTGAATTGTCATGCTGCAACTCAAAACATTTCTCTAATGAGTATATGACCAGTACTGAATAGTGAGGAGGAATTGCTCCCCGATTCTCACATAGTGTATTACCGAAGATATACCTCACTATTGTGTTAGCTTGTTTAATAATGATACAGTGTTATTAAATTTCCAATTTTCATTTCTCAAGTGGACAACTATGTCTCCCAAGTCTCTTTATCTGAATTTGAGCTAACCATTTACACCATCTTGTAGTTTGAGTGTCTGCTTTTCATTCAATAATGCACCATCCTACACTGTGCTGTTTTCTAAACACTTTTGTTTATTCAGCACAGCTTTTGGACAGCTGGAACATCTGTACAGGAAGGAAAGAGAAGTCAGCCTGAAGTCTAAGATTGGCACCTACCGTGCTGTTGTCGTGCCATTATTGCTATACAAGTAGGAGGCATGGGCAGAAGGCGAATGGCATTTCATACAAACAACTGGACCTATTCTCCCTGTGTTGTCTAAGGCAGAAAGCTGACACAAAATGTCAGAATTCCATCCTGAGTGCTGCTGTTTTGCAACATTTTAGAGTGGTAGAATTGAAGTGATGATGATCACAGGTGAGATCATCTGATTCTATGAATGGAAACTGAGTATGGACTTTTATAGAGCTTAGCCCGGGGGTACATTCAAGAGGTGTCCAGAAGAAAACAGTGCAAAGATGTATTGAAGTCCAATCTCCACTGCACTTCATCAACACTGGTTGGGATCAAACAGATTGTGAGCCCTGCTGGGACAGGGCCTATGTCCACTCTGACACCTTGCATCTATCTCAGTGTTTAGCACATTTATAAGCCCTTCGTACATGCCATCATAATAAGAGTAATAACTCAGAGCAATGAAAACTAGATTTCTAACTTTGAAGTTTAAGGAGTAGGAGGGGAAGGAAGAGCTGAAAAAATAAGTGTGTTTTAATTGACAGTGACCCCCCAAGACAGTGTTTGCTTGAGGTATTTTGTTCAACTGGTTGCATTTATGAGAAATCAGTCAATTATTTAAATTGTCAGACAAAGTAAATGTTTCCACAAAAATAATGAAAGCATTATTATTTGAACCTCCCACCTTTTTAGTTTCAAAAATATCTCTTAGAGCTGTTTAAAACCAGTCATTATATAGTTTTTATATCATATGTGTAGGAAGCAGAAACATTCAGTGAATCACATATATGACATACAGGAATGATCACAGTAGCTTCTATGTTAGCAACCAGAAGTTTATGCCTAGATTAGAAAGAGCTATTGGGACGAAAGCAGCCTAACAGGTGATGAGAAGAGTACGGCTCCTTGATGGGTTGGCATAGTTTTGCTCTCCAAAAAATATTTGGGCAAAATCCTTCAAAATGATATCAAAATCCCATACTTTTCATTGGCTAATGATTGATCTTCCCATAGTTTAAATTACTAGATCACCCGATCTCCTGAGCAGGAGGCGGTGCTGGGGAAGAGACAGGTAAGACTTTCCATGAAGCTCCGGAGGAAGGAATCGAGGCCAATGGTGTGTGCACTCTCCTCCCCTATCCTGGCTCATTTCCTGGGCCCTGGAGTCGGGGAAGCAGGAAAACGTATTTTCCTCTGCTGTCCAGGCTCATTTTCCCAGGCTCTGGAGTGGCAGCTGCAGCAGGGGGAACAGGAAAATGTGTTTTCTTCTGCTGTCCTGGCTCATTTTCCCAGGATGTTCCTCACGGCTGCCCCTACCACACTCGGGACTGCGGGTGGCAAGGGAGCCAGGCTGGGCTTTCCCAGCAGGGTAGTGAGAACTCAGGAGGGTTCTTGTAACCCAAAGAGATATAAGATATTATATACATATTATATAGCACATATTACATTTAAGATAGTAAGATATTTAAAAAATATAGAGATTTAAGTTATCTCAAATCAAATTACCTCAGTGATTAAGAGCGGGCAGAGAGATGAAACAAAAAGCTTTGTATTTGCTTTCTTTTTATTCAAGACACTAACAGTGACAAAAAATCAATCCCCTGAGATCAGCAGTGGTCTGAGGCAAGAATCCCAAACTGGTGAGTGCTGTGGTCACTGCCTGGCCCAGTGGGACGGCACAGAGGGAGAGGGCGCCAGGCTGGGGTCAGATTATGTCACACGACTGGGGCAGAGTGGGAGTTGTGGCATCATGTTGATTACTAGATCAATCCCTTCAGTTCGGGTTTGGTGGAACTGATAGGCCACCCCGTAAGCTCATTGTGGGCAGGGAATGGTCCATTTATCATTATACTGTACTCTCCCAAGCTCTTAGTACAGTGCTCCTCTAGACTGAAAGCATGTTGTAGGCAGGGATTGTCACTCTTTATTCCTGTATTGTACTTTCCCAAGCGCTTAGTAAAGTGCTCTGCACACAGCAAGCACTTAATAAATGTGATTGAGTGAATGAATGAATGCTTTGCACACAGTAAGTGCTCAATAAATATGACTGAATGAATAAATGACATTCATAAGCCAAACAAATGCCTCTTTTCCTAATCACACCCCTGTTAATGACTCTAGGGTTGTACTTTGGATGTGTCTTCATTTCAATTCACTTTTGGGTAGTAGTGCATAACCCAGTCTCAAGTTCTCCCCAATCAGCAATGACATGGGAGTATTTATAAGGTAACACCACTAGTTATCATTATATGTTTTAATTTAGCATTGAGTGATGAACAGCTGGCCAACTATCCTCCATACCCATTGAGGGATCCTCAAACCAATAAGATGAAATGGTCCATTTAGCTGTTGAACATCTGTGAGACTTCCTTCCAAAGTGACCAATATGGACACCGGTCTTGGGAAATGGAAATATGGCATCTAGGAACTGTTTGCACGTCATGAATGTAACCATCCCCTGCTGAGGAATCAGAAGAAGAAATCCATTTTGGTGACGATCTGGGCTAGGCAAAGCTGATGCGCTTCTTTCTATACACCAACATGGAGTTCTTCTGCACCTCTCTGGTCACCCCCTGGACATGTGGATGGTGGAGTAAGAAAAGAGTGACCCATATTTGAGCTAGTGATCCAAAAAGCGGTCCCTATCCAATTTCATGTTCAGAAATAATCTTTAAACAATGTCATCCTTGATCTGAGGATGGGTGGGGGAGAGTAAAAGGTGAGGGGATAGATGCGTGAAAGGAACTGAACTTTTACATGGAAATATTGACTGTCTAACTGAAAAAGGAACTGAGTCACATTTCCACCTGGGAAGCCCCAGTTCCATTTCTCTAGGTCAGCCTGCCCTGTTGGAACCTGCACTAAGCCAGGGCCATCCGATCAGTTCTTTTGTAGGTATATATAGGCCAGTTGTAGGTATATATATATATATATATATATATATATATATATAGGTATATAGATATAGGTAGGCAGGTATATATAGGCCAGTTGTAGTCAACATAGCTCTACTATGATTATTTCAATTCTTTGGCTTTGGAGGCTTCTGAATCAAATTATTCAAATGATGAAGGTGCTATGGGGAAAAATCATTTTAAGAAAGTTCAAATTCTAATACCATTATCATCTGCTTATTAATGAAACTTCAAAGTCACATCTAGAATAGGATTCTTGCCGATTTTGCCGGAGAAGGAGTCCAGTGGTTTCTCTAAAGCCTTTTTGGGGGCTTTAATGAGTATTTAACCTCAATGTATTTGAACTTGGGTTGCATGACCAGTAGTCAATTTTCACTAGAAGGATTTTTTTTTGATCCTGAAAATCTGTAGCTGTGTCATCAGCTCCTTCTTAATTATACCATATTCTTTACATCTGTCCTGCTAAATAACTCTAATTGAAATAGCACCGGCGTGAATTTTTGTAATGTTCCCCCCAAGACATCCCGAAAGTGACTCACACGAGAAAACAGACTGAAGTCACAGCTGGAAGCACGTCAAGGATCATTTCCATTTTTACATGATTAATTTGAATTTAATATCTTAAATCAAAACCTGATTAATTTAAATAAAATTTTGATGGTGCCCTGCTTCTAATATACATTGCAGTAATTAGATTCAGCTTAATGTGATTTTTTTTTACATAATTAAAAAAAAGAGGAAGTCAAGTGTAACAATGCAGTGTTGATACAAATCTGTCTAAATATATATAAGGATTATTGCTTAGGATATCATTCAGGTACCAATAGGTTTTTCAGAGGGAAGAGACATTAAAGGTCAGTAATTTGAAGTGTTTACACTGTGAATACCGTCTTTTGACACTTCACTGTTTAATCTGATTTTTTTTCCAAAGTACAGTGCTGTATGCATTTCAAATTCTAGATAAGTAATAGCATTAACGTTCATTTAGGAACAAACTTAATGGAGCACAACAGGCTAACATGAGGTGTCATGCTTGCTGGAAAATCCAAGCCGAAAACAACACATCTCAGAAATGAAGAACCTCACCTAGTCCATCATGAAGGTTCCTGGAATCATTCCTTTCTAAACCAGAATGTAAAACCTAGGCATATATCTATGCCCAGGGAAAACTCATTTGAGAAGGTTCAGTCTCATTCGTTTAAAGTGGCCACTCTCTGGAGAGTTCTTGATTCAAAATCCTCGATTTAAAAAGTTCAGTAAAATGCATCATCCTCATTTTTTGTTTTTTTGGTGTTTTTTAAAAAGTAATTTCTCCTACCCACCTCTAATGGAACAAACTATTTTGGCCACAAAATTGAATTAATGAGTTTGAGAATTTTCTTCATTTGCCAGATAGCAAAGAGCAAGTGAAAGAAACCAGGAAAAGCGAGGCAGGGGAAGTTCTCTGAATGTGTTATGAAGTATAAAAAGGTTATCCTGTTTTAATTAAAAGGTTAAAAGAAAAAGCCAACTTTCTCTTCTGGAGACCAACAACGTACTAGCCCAAAGGATACTTGATTTCCTCAGTTTTTATTCCCTTAGGGATAATTCAAAGTGCCCAAATGGTAGCCCTCCTGAGTCATCTCTCATTAACTCTTAGGTGGTTCTCCGTAGAAAATAATTGAATTTAAGTACCTCAATTGATACAGAGAAGAACTACATGATTCCTTCTTTACATGCTGGTTTTGCATTTTAGAAATGGGTGAATCTACCTTTTGGATATTTACAGTTCTGTCCTTCAGTAACACTTGCAGAATGCAAGCAACCGCCTCAATATTCAATAAATCCAAAGGAGATATGGATTTGAGTAGATCTCAGTGTAAATTTGCCAGCTTGTGTCTGACTAGTTCTGCAAGTACAGTACTTCATCTGTTGACTTGAATATAAATTTCAGGAAAATAAGTTATTATTCATCACTAAAAGATGAAGATTGTGAATTTTTATCTGACAGCCAAGGCTTCTGATGATAATCAACAATTTAATTTCTTCTAAGTTTATATATTTTTTTCTCAACATATACCACCAAACCAATCTAAAAATAACCAAGCAGTTTTATTTAGGGAGAGAGGAAGTTACCAATTACTTTTTAAAAAATTCCCAATTTAAAATCAAAACAAAAATTAATCAGGAAAAGCTATCTATAATGAATCACAAATCACCATTCTGTTCAGAAATATGTGTGTATATTTGTGAAAATACTTACAAATGGTTACATTAGACTACAGACTCCTAGGAGATGATTACAGATCTTCCATATTCAACAACATGAATCAAAACTCTAAGGCACCAGGCTAACTTTCTGTCCTTTTTTTTTCACTCAAGGCAGCAGGGACTGCTTGTTGTATAGGCTATGATTTAGACGGCTAATTGAAAGTAAGCAGTGGTAAGCTGCTTCCTTGGTGAAATATATTACCAAGACAATCTTATCTGAAATTTACAGAGTTATTTTCAATTTGTAAATACAGTATTCATTTCTACCAGATAAAACACTCTTAAAAATCCCAGACCTGGGCATGGCTTGTGCACTGTTATAACCACATACACCCCCGCCCTTCCCCCTTCGTCCCCCATTATGGCAAGCTAGCTACGAAACAGTTTCACTACAAAATTCTCGGTCCTCAGATAAAGAGACTTAGCTGCTAACAGAACGCTGATAACTGTCCGGTGATGTGACTCAGGCAAGATACCTACCTTGCCCACAGTGTCTTCCTTAAGCCAAAGCTACATCTTTTAGAACATCACCTTTGAAAATTCATCTCTTGCCTACCATGTGAAGAAAATCCTGGCTTTTGTTTCTCCATTATAATAGATGTAAATTAATGTTTTGCTATTGTTTGTTGCTGTAATCATAGAGGCAAGTATATGTTCCTAACAGCTATCTTATTTTCAATTTGCAAAGCATACTGTGCTTAATCCCAAGAGGCAGTCTGCGGTTCTAGATATGAATTTAAACACATAATTAGGCTTGAGCAGGGGGTGCTCCCTGAGAAGGGAATAGCACAGTGTTGCTAGGTCCATAGGGGTGCTGTGAAGAGGTCCCAGGCTGGTCACAGTTCCTTTCCTAGTTTATTACTCTCTCTCTCATATTCTTTTCCTTTGTGTGAATCAGCTTATTTGGTCATGGAAATTTAAATCATGTCAGTACTAGAAACAAGGACTTTTTGGTTATTTTTTAAAGGTAAATACATCAATATATCTCTACATATATATCCAGCATCCAAAAAGGTCGCAGAGTTCCTTTTTCCTGGCTGACAGAAAGAGTTTTTCATTTTGTTTTCCATGGATATGAATTTCTTAGGAATTTTTCGAACTGCCTAGAAAAACATAAGGGGACGTAGAACAGAGGACTGAATGGAAAATGCAGGTCTGATGAAGGTCTGTAGAAGCCAGCCTTCTACAGGAGTTCATGTGACATGGAAATCAGCCCATGAGTCAGTTATATTTATTCAGCGCATACCATATGCCAAGCACTGTATTACTGTATTAGAGAAGCAGCATGGTATAGTGGATAGAGCATGGGCCTAGGAGTCAGAAGGTCATGGGTTCTAATTCTGTCTCAGCCACGTGTGCTGTGTGGCCTTGAGCAAGTCGTTTTGCTTCTCTGTGCCTCAGTTACCTCATCTATAAAATGGGGATTGAGACTGTGAGCCCCACTTGGGACAGAGACTGTGTCTAACCCAATTTGCTTGTATCCACCCCAGTGCTTAAAACAGTGCCTGGCACATAGTAAGGGCTTAACAAATACCATGATTATTATTATTATGTGATCAGGAATGCAATGATTTCTAAGTCATTTTTATGCTTTAGCTCAGTGTATTTTATGCTTAGTGCTGATAAATCTGCTGCCTTTCTCTGGTATTGTCTGACAAGCCCAATGTTTAAAAAGCAGACTATCAGTAGTAAGTACTGAGCGATTACTTTTTGCAGAGCACCATTCTAAGTGCTTGGAAGAGTATAATTCAACATCATTGGTAGACATGTTCCCTGCCCATAAGGAGCTTACATTTTAGAGAATGAAGCAGACATAAACTGAATTCTGGATATGTACATGTGCTGTGGGGCTGAGGATGAGATACATATCAGAAGCATAAAGGGAACAGATCCAAGTGCAAGGAAGGCTAGGGAGTAGGGGAAAAGAGAGCTTAGTTAGGGAAAGCCTCTTCTAGGAGCTGTTATTTCAATAAGGCTTTGAAGGTGGGGGAGAGGTGATTTGTAATAAAAAAAAAGGTCCGGGGTTGGTGGGGGGAGTTCCAGGCCAGAGGGAGGACATGGACAAGGGTTTGGCAGTGACAGGATCGATGAGATAGGTGAGATCGAGGTAAGGTAGAGTAAGTCCGTTGGCTTTAGCGCACGAAGACTATTTAGCCGTGTTCTATCTGACCACTTTAGAGGCATAGTAACACCATGAGCCCAGGTTACACAGTGGTCTCTGCACATTTTAATGTGGTAGTTTGAAGCCTACCTTTAACTGGACAATGCAAGGGCAGGATCCATGCCTATAGAATTTGGTTCATTTCATTTGAAGCCCAGAGGAGTCTGATTACTGGACAATATGGAATTTTCAGAACCACTGAATTTCTTAATAGATGGAAATCCTAAAGCATTTTTTTAAAATCTGCAAAACATTATTCCCTCTCATAATATCATAATAATAATGATTAGCAATTATGGCATTTGTTAAATGCTTTCTATGCACCGAGCACTGTTCTATGTACTGGATAGCAATAAGTGAATCAGACTTTAACCAGTTCCTGTTCCACGTGGGGCTCACAGTTTAAGTAGGAATTTCCCTGAAAAAATACGTGTCACCTTATCTATGGATTGTTTAGATTCAATGAACATCACAAAATCTTTGCTTTCCAATTCAAATTTTGTTCACTGTAAAGTTCAAATGTTGGCATTATTACCCTGACATTAAATGGAGCCTTGAATTTGTTCTTGTCTGTTTCCAGGTTTCACCTCATTAGCTATACATTTTTTCATTTTTAGTTATTTAAAAGTTAATAAATTTCAAGTTCAAAGATGCTACTGAGACAGCCTCTTTCTTTTCAGTTGAGAATGATCTATGTAGTTTTGAGAATAGAGGGGCTTTTTTCAACCTATTTTTGCATGTTCAACCCTTTAGGGAAATAAAGCTGGCTTTTCTCTGGAAATTCTAAAGAGCCTTTCCTACAAACCCCTAGAAACAAACGTAGCATCGGAAATGAGAAATTACAGTATCTCAGTGTAAAATCATGTGATTTGGCAGGTGAACCAAAGTTAAAGTTGACAAGAACAATGATCCAACACTGTGACCGCAAAACCAAAACTATTTCCTGTCCCTCATGTCTCCTCCCTTTTCTTCAACTCTTTCTTGACAAACTATTGTTGAAAATTATACCTGGGGCCCCCATCCTCATCAACCAGCTCTTCTGGAGAAAAAGAAGAATAGTTCTTTCGTTTCAAGGTGATTAGAGCTTGAAATAAGCCTCTCTTTGCTGGGCTTCACCTCCTCTATACATAAACAGATGCAATAGGCTCATAGGCTCATAAAGGATTGCATATTTAAGGATCTGAAGGTCTGGTCCTTCCAATTCAGGCTCATGTACTAGAAGAAGCCCCTCTATACACTGTTTAGTTACATACTGAATACACTGAGCTCCTGTCCCAATTGGTTATTATAGAACCGTGGTTTCCTTTTTCATTTCATTACCCCAAAGTATAGCATAAAACTCTATTTGAGTGATCAAATGTATCAGTCAAGCAGAGGTATTTATTGAGCACTTACTGTGTGCAGAGCACTGAGCTAAGTGCTTGGGAGAGTACAATTCAACAGAGTGAGTAGACATGGCCCTCTAGACTAATATTCTGTCTCCAGCAATGACAACAGAATGTTCTGAAATGTACCAAAATGGTTAAGGAAATGCTTTCTAATATCCCTATCCTTCACCCTAAAGAACCTTAATTTTCCATCTTGTAGCCCACTGCCTGTTTACTTGCTTACTGCATCCACTGTTTCAAGAGAACATGTTGGCCAATGATGAGAAACTGTAAGTAGTGCTGTGGAAATATAAGCAAAAGAACCCATTCTTCCATTCAAGTTTTCAGTTCTAAATTCACTGTCACTTGGACTGAGGCTCACCTGTGGGTTTATGATGGGGAACTCCATCATCCTCACTGTAGAATTCACATCCATGAATGTATCCAATACCCTGTTGAACCTACTAATATTTTCAGCCTGCACACTTCCTGTGCTAACACAATTTACATGTCTGTCACCTGTTGTCTGAAGAAACCCTTTTGAAGGTGTAACTGTAGGATACCTTTTGGGATAAGGTCCTACAATTATTAATTTATTTACCAATTGTAATACACTCTCCCAAGTACTTAGTACAGTAGTCTGCACACAATAAATACCCAATAAATACCACTGATGATGATGATGAATCAGTCTTTAGTCTTTACGAAACAGCTTGGCTTAGGGGAAGGAGCATGGGCTTGGGAATCAGAGGTGATTGGTTCTAATCCTGGCTCTGCCACTAATCAGCTGTGTGACTTTGGGCAAGTTACCTAACTACTCTTTGCCTCAGTTACCTCATCTGTAAGCACTTCTGTGAGCCCCAAGTGGGACATCTGGATTACCATGCATCTATCCCAGTGCTTAGAAGAGTGCTTGGCACATAGCAAGTGCTTAACAAATATCATTATTATTAATATTATTATTTAGGAAGGTAAAAATATGATTCTATTGTATTTAAATACCTGTTGCTGGCTGGTAGTTTAATACATCGATTCGACTGTAAGCCCGTCAAACGGCAGGGACCGTCTCTATCTGTTGCTGACTTGTTCATCCCAAGCGCTTAGTACAGTGCTCTGCACATAGTAAGCGCTCAATAAATACTATTGAATGAATGACTAAGGGAGTCAGAGTAGAGTGGTAGCATTTGAAGTATGGACTCTTTTATTCTCAGTCTTCAGACTTCAGAGCTATTAAATGGGAATAATCTTGCCTGTTTCATGAGCACTGATAATATTTTGGCAGTTCTATGTGTATATACATATACATATACACATACATATACATATACATATGCATACATACATATACATATACACATATGGGAAGCAGCGTGGCTCAGTGGAAAAGAGCCTGGGCTTCGGAGTCAAAGGTCATGAGTTCAACTCCTGGCTCTGCCACTTGTCAGCTGTGTGACTATGGGCAAGTCACTTCACTTCTCTGTGCCTCAGTTCCTTCATCTGTAAAATGGGGATTAACTGTGAGCCTCACGAGGGACAACCTGATTACCCTGTATCTACCCCAGAGCTTAGAACAGTGCTCTGCACATATTAAGCGCTTAATTAATACCAACATTATTATTATTATTATTATACACTGCTGCCTTGATGGCCCCCAGTACCTGAAAATCCCATTCATCGTAATATACAATCCACTTGTAAAGGAAGGGAACATGAGACTCGAGTCTTTTATTTTTGCACTCGATAGTTTTACTCAGGAGGAGATACTTGTGAAGATAAAAATGAGAAAATTGTCCCAACAAGAATTGCACTCAGATCAGTGTATCTCCATGCACAGTGAAATTTTCCGTGAAACTTCCAGTACTTGGTAATGAATGGCCACAAAATAACATTAATTTACCAGGTCCTCTGAAAAAACATCCATTCTGGTAGACCAAAACAATAAACCAAATCATTCTTCAAGTAACACTTCTCCATTCTGTTTCACTAGCACACTGTATTCAGTATTAACGCATCCCTGGATTCACCAAAGAGTTAGGCAGATTTCCACAGGTCTGGGCCAGTTCATTCACATGATTGTGATACCTCAGTCACCATGCATGCTCTTCATGAACAATGGTACCATGCCTAGTGTATTTAACCTAGCGACAAACATTCTGATCAAGTACAAATGTCAGATAAAAAGCAGAATGGCCTAAAGTTTAGAACACAGTCCTGGATGTCAGAAGGACTTTGCTCCTCAGCTCCTCCACTTGTATGCTATGTGATCTTGGTCAAGTCACTTCACTTCTCTGGTCCTCAGTGACCTTATCTGCGAAATGGGGATAAAGGATATGAAGCCTGTGTGGGATATGATCTGTGTCCAACTGATTAGTTTGTATCTACCCCAGCACCTAGTATAGTGCCTAGCACATAATAAACAATAAGGTTTTTCTTTTTAAATTTGTTTTTGGAAGGGTCATCACTTTCTGCCTGGGGAATAGAGTTAGACTCAGCTAAAAAGTAGCCTGTTATATTTTACAGTTGGTTGAAAATGAAACATTTGCTTTGAATTTTTCACAGTTTGTTGTTTTATGTTTGCAAAATAGTATTTTGAAGCACTTACAAAACTATTTTATTTCAATAGTGCATTCACTCTTTTGGCCAAAATATTGGAGCTGCCACTAAAAGATAAACTTTTCAGAAGGTCAGTTGTTCATTGAAGAACCTTTTGGTCAGTTGGAAGAAAAAAAAATCATACTGGCATCTCTGAAGGCTAAAAAAAACAATGTTCAAATTTTCATAAAATTTGATCTTAGAGAGAGACAGGAAGAGAGTGAGAGGGAGTGCAGGATACAGGTGAGTGAAGAGTAGCAGAAACACTGTTACTCCATTGGATGGGAATGACAGGTTGGCTTGAGTTCATCCTCATGAATAGAGAGAATAGAGAGAAACAAGAAAGAAGAAGATACTACAGCAGGAAAAGAGGAGCAGGAGGAAAGAGATATCTGATGCAGATTGTAAACTCCTTGATGGCAGGGATCATGTGTACAAATTCTATTGTATGGTTCTTTCCTAAATGCTTAATACAGTATTCTGAACACCGCAAACTGTTAATAAATGCTATTGATTGATTAACTGAATGATTGATATCCACTCAAAGAGTTGCATAGCAGAGAAAAATGTCAGAAAGAATGCTCATCACTCAGGGTCCAGGAGCAAATTCAATAGGCTCCCATGTTATGATATATAGGTATCTGGGGTCACCCAGGAATTATGCAAATAAGAAGTCGTGTCATAGGAAATGCCAAATTTGAGCAAATCCCTCATGCACATGCAAGACCAAGTTAAGGCAAATGAATTCTCCTGTCAAGAAAGATGGATGAGCCTCAGTCCTGAGGCTTCAGAGTTGAGAACCTACCTGCACGAAGGAATTGATTAGAGTGATGGTGGTTTGCCCAGCATGGCTCCGATTCTCTGTTCCCTCTCAATCATGTTACTCCTGGGACACTGAATGCAACAATCAAGTAGGTGGGCCAGGAAGCAGCCCAATGCATAGTGTATGCCAGGGTGTTTTTATGCGAGAGCCATTCGTAGCTGATGTGACCTCAACATAGTCTCAATACTGTTCCATGATGCTATGACATTTTTGTGCAGCATGACCTTGAGCAAGTCACTTCCCTGTGGCTCACTTTCCACATCTGCAAAATGGAGATTCCATACCTCTTCTCTTTTCCCCTTAGAATGTGATCCCCACGTACCACAGGAGCTGTCTGATCTGTTTTTATCAGGACTCAGAATCTGGTTGTCCTGCTGGTGTGAGAGCAGAACAGGGCAGGGAGTTCACCAGAACAGAGAGCCCGACTTCAGGCGCACATAGGCACCATCCAGAACAATTAAAGCAGTCACTGAGGGACAGGTGGGCAACCCTGCCTTCTTGGTAGCAGCTACACCCCTCTTCCTCCTTCATGGCTCTATTTCCTCTCACATTCGTATAGGAATGTGACTAATTGACTAATTGACTAGTTGACTAATCTACTGAGTGCCCACTACCTGCCCAACTCTGAACTGTGTGCTGGAGGAGATACTAGGAGATGAGATCAGACACAGCCACTGATACTGTCCCACCCAGAGCTCACAGTCTAAGAGAGAGGGAGAGTTGGGAGTAATAGTAAAATCATTACTATCATTATTATTATTACCTGGACAGCAGTTGCCTGGGGAGACACTGCAGTCTACCCATATCAGCCAATTATTATTCAGGAATCCTCTAGATTGTAAGCTCATTATGGGCAGGGAAAGTGTCTGCTAATTGTTGTATTGTACACTCCCAAGCACTTAGTACAATGCTCTCCACAGAGGAAGTACTCAATAAATACCACCACAGAGGAAGTACTCAATAAATACCACTGATTGATTGATTGATTGACCAGTCCATTCTCCTGGAATGGCCTAAGTGGTAGTTTGGGTCAGAAACCTTCTCCATTGATGGCATAGCCCCAACACATTTCCTCACTTCTCAAAAAACTCCAGTGGTTGCCCATTCACCTCTGCATTAAACAAAACCTCTTCACCAGTGGCTTTAAAACACTTAATCACCTTGCCCCCTCCTACCTCACCTCACTATTCTCCTAGTATAACCCAGCCCGCACATTTAGTTCCTCTAATGCTCAGCTTTTCACTGTACCGAGATCATGTTTATCTTCCCACTGACCTCTCGCCCATACCCTACCTCTGGCCTGGAATGTCCTCCCTCCCCATATCAGACAGCTAATTTCTCTCCCCGACTTCAAAATCTTAATGAAGGCACATCTCCTCCAAGAAGCCTTCCCTGAATAAGCCCTCCTCTCCTCTTCTCCCACTCCTTTCTGCACTGCTCTTACTGGCTCCTGCATTCATCCTCCCTCCCATCCCCTCAGCACATATGTATATATCTCTCTAGATTTGTATGCATATCATTAAGTATGATTGAATGAATGAATCAATGAATGAACATGAAGAAGTGGGGTAAGAACTCATGTCTTCTGATTCCCAGAACAGTTCACTTTCCACTGAACCAACAACAGAAGAGTGAGAGGCAAAAAGAGATATCACAAATGAGAGGGAATGAACTATCCAAGGTGTCAGAGAATCCCACAGATTATTTGAACATTTACTTGCAACACAGTAGGTAATGTGACCCTTTTTTATGGTGTTTGTTAATCACTTACCACGTGCCTGGCACTATTCTAAATACTGGAGTAGATACAACCTAATCAGGTTTGACACCATCCCTGTTCCACAGGAGGCTCATAGTCTTAACCCCCATTTATAGATGAGGTAACAGGCACAGAGGAGTGAAATGGCCCAAGGTCACACAGCAAACAAGTTGGGGAGGCAGGATTAGAATCCAGGTCCTTCTTACTCCCAGGCCCATGCTCTATCCACTAGGCAAACCTGCATCTCTGCCTTCTCAGTCCTTTTTCCCAGGGAGGAAACAATTAGCCTCTACTAACATCCTATTCAACACTGGTGGTATCAGCATAATAACAATAGTTATGGTATCTGTTAAGTGCTTACTATGTGCCAAAAACCATTCTAAGTGCTGGAGTAGAAACAAGGTAATCAGGTTGTCCCACATGGGGCTCACACTCTTAAACCTCATGAGGTAACTGAGGGACAGAGAAGTTAAGTGACTTGCCCAAAGTCACACAGCTGATAAATGGCAGAGCCAGGATTAGAACCCATGTGCTCTGACTCCCAAGCCCGTGTTCTTTCCACTAAACCTTGCTGAAACACCATCTCCTGAAGTCCAGGCCTTTAGAAGCCTCCCTCTCACATTCTTTCTTCTCCTACCTCAGTGCTGACCTCCTAGTCTTTTACCAGATTCCCAGCTGAATAGTTATGTGATTCCCCCATTGGGAAGCAACCAGGGGACAAGGCTGAATTCAATCAGTGGTATTTCTTGAGCTCCTACTGTGTGCAGAGCACTGCACATGGAATCAATCAATCAGTGGTATTTGTTCAACATACAGAGTGATGAGCACTATACCAAGTGTTTAGCCAGTAAGCTCACTGTGGGCAAGGAATGTTGCTGTTATATTGTACTCTCCTAAGTACTTAGCACAGTGCTCTGCACACAGAAAGCAATCATTAAATGTGATTGACTGATTGAGAGTAGAATACAACAGAATTGATAGACATGCTCCATCGCCACATCAAACGTAGAGTCTGGGTTGGGGGTGATAGGCAATATATAAATGATTTATGGATATGAACCTAAGTGCTGTGGGGCTGAGGGGTTGGTGAATCCCACATGTCTCAAGGGCACTGAAAGACTACCAACTAAACAAAAAACAGGGTCCGCCTCCTCAACCAGCTTACAGTCTACTTTATAGGAAAACAGCTTCTAGCCTCAAGGGCCTTTCATCAAAAAATATATGCAGTTGCTCACCCAGCCATGGGATACTTGAAAAGTTGTCTTGATTAATGGCTAATCAAGTCAAACATTAACCAGTACGTATCTGGGACTATCATTTGTACAGGACCAGGGCCCAGGCCTCAGGAACCAGGGACTACACATTTTGGAAAGAACCTGCATGTGACAAGTGACGATTTTACTTTGTGCATACACTTTTAAGAGAGTTAAGCATAAAAGAAAGAAAAATGAAAACAGGCAGTAAAAGACAACATCCGTTCTCATTTCAATTTCCTGGAAGCAAAGTGCGGTTGGCAGATGGTGCTCTTTTGTTTTACTAAATGAAACGATCAGATGTAAATATATACTCTATACAATACAGAAAGATATGGAATGAGGGAGTTTCTTTATGCACTCAGTAATTTCCATACTATTTGGATTGTTTCTCCACTTTGCTTTGGTACAGTTCTGAGTGTTTAATGGCTAGTCACTACCAGCCTCATATTCTAGACAGACTGCAGCTTGTTCACTGAATGTTCAATCTGCCTGTTCAGGCTCAGTACTCTGCCTTGCTTGGTTTCATAGTCAGAGGGTATTGTGCATATCTCTCCCTGAAGGATGAAGCCCAGATCCCCAGTGATTTCAGATCATCAATGAATGAAAATGGGTATCTGTCTAACCTTCCTGTTGAGATTGGTTGGGAGTGAGCTTGAATGACGACGGACGTACAGTGACTTAAAGAGACGGATGAGGGCGCAACTTCATTAATGAAATGCAATAGGGAATTGTCATCCAAGGCAGTAGGTTCTACAACTATGCGAAAAGAAGTGCCTAGTTCATCTGAACCAATCGACCCTCCTTTCCTATAACTGTAAGGCCCACCCATTTTTTTTCTGTTTTTATGGTATTTTTTATGGTATTACTATACAGGCACTGTTCTAAACTCTGGAGTAGATACAGTGAATCAGGTTGGACACAGTCCCTGTCCCACATGGGGTTCACGGTCATATTTTACAGACGAGGTAACTGAGCCACAGAGAAGTTAAGTGATTTGTCTGAGGTCACACAGCAGACCAGTTTTTAGGTGGTTGTTTTTTGGGGGGTTTTTGACTTGGTCTCATACCCAACCCAGATTCTCTATCAGCTGACCTGTCAGTATTTTCCATGTCATTTAGTTCTTGATTTCTTGTTCTCTCTTATTACATAGTTTATTCCCTCTGCTTATAGGAAGCTTAAATTCCAGCACTCAGTCCCCTTTGGTAACCTGAAAACAGGAATTGTGTAACGTTCTTTCTTGGTAAACTCCACAGTGGGGGACTTAATCAGCACTGTTGATTTGGCAGGCCAGTCTCACTATTACTTATGGAGCCTTTGAGTCTCTTGTTCAGATTCTCACTTAGGAGAATCTCATCCATCAATCTTTTGGTGATGTCTGGATGGGCAGGAATTTCCTAAAGGTGAAAGGATCCTTCCGCTTATGCTTTCTTAGTCTTAAGATAGTTAAAATCCAAAAGCCTTAATAATAATAGTAATTAATGATAATTATCATATTTGTTAAGCACTTACTATGTGTCAGGTCCTGTACTATAAGCGCTGGGGTGAATACACACAAATCAGGTTGGACACAGTCCTTGTCCCACATAGGGGTCACAAATTCAATTCCCACTTTACAGATGTGGTAACTAAAGCACACAGAAGTGAAGTGACTTGCCCAAGGTCACACAGCAGAGGAGTGGTGGACCCAGGATTAGAACCCATGACCTTCTGACTCCCAGCCCATGCTCTATCCACTACACCATGTTGCTTCTCTATACAAGCAAATTGGGTTGGACACAGTCCCTCTTCCACGTGGGGCTCACAGTCTCAATTCTCAAGTCTTACTCATAGGTATTCAAGCATGGTTAGACAATTGGGATTCTCGCTGTTAAAATCATCCATACCTAGCTAGCGTGTCAATAGCTGCCGTTCTGGTAGGGAAGAGAGTTAGTGAACACTCATGTTTAGAGAATGAAGGACCATGCCAGCTGTGTTCACACGTGTCATGGACACTCAGCGTCAGGGTAGAAACATCAGCTAACAACATTCTGAGCTCTGAAGGGAAAACAAGCTGAAATGACCCATACTCTCTTAGCACAAAGCACACAAAATCTGGATTCAGACCATGAAGGAGTTCTGGAATTGTACCAAAGGCTGGAAGAAATTAAAAACAGCAAAACCAGTGTGAATACATACACTCCAATGGCTGCCTGAGCTCTGAAGTAATTTGTGGATGAGCAATGTCCTGGACATACTAAGCATTCTGTCTAATCATTCATATTTATTGAGCACTTACTGTGTGCAGAGCACTATACTAAGTGCTTAGAAAGTACAGTTCAGCAATAAAGAGAGACAATCCCTGCCCTTACTGGGCTTAACAACTGTGTGTCCTGACTTCCACTCTTGGGCTCTTTCCACTAGGTCATGATGCTTCTCAAACACTGTGAATGTGAATCTGATTGTTAAATAGAGGATCTTTATATTTATAATGCCACAAATGCCAAAACTCAATTACCTTGTATCTATCACGGCACTTAGTAGAGTGCCGGCACATAGTAAATACTTTACTAATACCACAATTATTATTATTGCTATGATTATTCCTGTATAACCTTGTGTTTTGGGAAAACTGTTTTATAAAAATCATACCTAGACGATAGATGGTTTGAAGACATTTCCAAGATTGACGTTTTCACACAAATTCCTACGTCATTACAGTATTATGTTTTATGTTCTTTCGTAATAACATTCAGTAATACCATTTTACTGAACTTCTCGCAGAGAAGTGGAAAAATTAAATCAAAACAACATATTTTACAGTTCCATGAGGCTGGCACAGCTCCATGACCCCAGAAAACTTCTGGAAGGCTGAGGAAGAGGCTGGATGAAGTCTCCCAGTGCCTGACACTTTTTCCCTGTTGTTTCCTCCCCTCCAAATGGATAGCAATCTCCAAATGATTGTTTCTCTATTAATAATCAGTTTTCAGCGAACACCTGACCATCCACTCTGCTATCTTCTAAGGGCTATTAAAAGTCTACTATAGGTGGTAGTCCAGACAGAGCAGGAGACAGAAAAAGCAAAGAACAATATGGGTTGTTTATCGTGGACAACCCATATTTTGTGGTGGTTTTATAATGGCGGGGCAAAATGGGAGTTTAGGGAAAATGACATCCCTGTTACTGCTCCCCACTGATGCCAGACTCCTTGACAATCCCAGTCCATCACCAATAGCTCCATTCCCCCGCCTTGGACCCCTCAACACAACCAGAATCTTTTGTCTCTGTCTTGCTTCCTACTGAGGCCTCTCCCCTCCTACATTTCTTCAGGTCCTTCCTTTACCCACTTCCATGAAATCTGGGGACCTTTGCCCAACTCCATCCCCTCTAATTGATGTGCTTTGTCCTTGAAGTAGCCAGGAGCACAGACAAGCAATTTCCCTTCATTCATTTCAGTCTTAGTGGAGAATACCATTGTTCTGAACCAAGGCTCTAAAGAGTTTGCATTTAAAATGTAAACAACCAGTCAGTAGTATTTGTTGAATTCTTCTGGTGTGCACAGCTCTATACTAAGCACTTGGGAGAGTACAATACAACAGAGTTGGTAGACAAGTTCACTGCCCCCGACAACTGTGGGCTTCATGTGGGTCAGAGACTGTGTGTCTAACCTGATTAACTTTTATCTACCCCAGTTCTTAAAACAGCACATGACACAAATAACAATAATAATAATATTTATAATAAGAACAACAAAAAGCTACCATTTTAGAGGGGTGTAAACAGTGGTTGTTGCTTTGCAAGGGTGACCACTAAAACTTGATGACTGAATCAACTTTGGCTCTCAGAATTCTCTCTCCCTCTTTACATGGGTCAAGACAATTCGTGTTCTACTTAAACCACTTGGTGTTGTAGAAAGAAACATTTCTGTTATGATGTCCTAACCACACTGTACGATGAAAATTCACCCTACAGAAGACCTGAGAGGATTTCCAAATTTTTACAATCTGCAGCATTTCCAAACTCAGTTTTTCTCTGGCCTTGATTCTCCCTAGTCTTTAACATGTACATTGATCTAAGTGGACACTCTTTACCTGGCAGCTGCCTTTCAAGATGTTGGTCGATGAGCAGTTATTGGTTCTTTTCTTCTTCTTCTTGTTGGTGATGTTATCGTCATCAACAACACCATCACCAGTAAGTATTAGGTGCCTACTATGTACAAAGCATTCTACCAAACTGTATGCTGAGCAGTGTACTATGCACTGGAGCCCACCACATTCCTCCTCACCTCACTGTCTCCTTTATCAGTAAATCTCTGGCCCTAAGATTCCCCTCAAACGGATCCCGTCATGAAACAAATACCCCTTCCAGCCAGACTCCTTGCCAACCTCATTATTACTTTTCCTTAAAATCACCATTAAATACACAAGAACAGTCATACCAAGTCAGACCAATGGGCCATCCAGTATAGGCTCCAATGGAGGTGTCAATAGCTCCTTTTTCCATAGATAGATACAATTCCTTCCTGAGCCTATTGAGATTATCAGTCTGTACTGGGTTCGTGAATTCTGTAAATTTACCACCAATGAGAGGGAGAAAGTTTTTTTTTTTTCCCATATCCCATGATCTTGGTGCTGCGATTGCTGTCATTTGGTCCTGGGGTCATGAGAGTTGATGGACAGTAATTCTGGGTTTGCCCTGACCACATTCTAATAACTGAATAATCAGGGTCTTTGGTAACCTACAGGGTATGTTCCTTGATGGAGGGAAAATCTGGGAATCAGGGGTTCAATCAGGGTTATGGTTCTTAATTCTTATAATTCCTGCAGGCTGACAATAGGTCAGGGAGCAGAATGCAAATTTAAATGCATGAAAGGGATGAGCTTATCTTCATAGATAGAAAGGTAGATAGGGATATCAACATTACATATTATATAAATATATATATATATATACCTACACTATATCAAGTTAGATATCAGTTCTTCTAAAAATATATAATGGAAATATTCTGTTTGGTCTTGAATCTATGAATAGGCACTGAATAAACAAATGTGGTTTTATTCTTCTTCCCGAAGAGTTCATATTTAAAGTATTTAAAATTAATATAAAACAACAAGTTATAGAGCAAAGGACTTTAGCCCAAAGAAACTTGAGTCCATGGGTCCCTGGATAAGGGTTTGAAAACCACAGGCTTATTGTCTCAAGTAGCTTAGGAACAGACAGAAAAAAGGCTCAAAAGCTGTTTTACAGCTCAAAAACACACTTTGTTGAAGTGCAGATTCTACTGTTCAAACTTTGCCATAAAACTTCTGCCAATTGTTTTTTATTAGAAAATAACACAGCTGATCCTGAGGTGGACTTCCACTGTCTATGTTCACTGAATGCAGAAAGTAAGGCTGAAGAGGAAACAGTAAGAAAATATATAGGTGGGAGTAAAATGTCATGACGTGGCTGGATTTGACTCAAGCAGTTTAAAGGTATTTAGTTTGCCCCCCGTAAGAAATAACATTGAGATTGTTCCAATTTCTCTCCTGTGAATGTAAGCCTGAATGTAAGCCATAATGGGATGAATGGTAAGGTAGTTCCATCTGCAGACAGAAAACCCAGGGTAGTGATGGGAATGGAAGTGTGGGATGGAGAGAAAATTAGCTCACGTTTTGTGACTTCAATGCTAGAAAGTGTCTTCTAACTCTACCATACACCTCCAAAAGCTTAAAACAATGTATTTCTAATAGTAATTACTCAAAAAAACACTCTCAATCTATTGACTGATTCGGGGGTGTGATTTTTTTTTGGTGTAACTTGTTATTGTGCTTCAATCACCATTTCATTCTGGCTTGCCTGGCCGGAATTAGCTATCTGCCCAGAAAACCATCCTAAATATGCCCAGTGAAGTTTGGAAAAGCTTTGGCATTGTCAGTCCCCACCTGGGTCTTATCCTCTGTTCCTGTCTGGTTATAGCTATCCCAGAAGGTAGTAGCAAAACACATTGAAAAAAATTAAGCTACACTTAGTGGATCTCTTAGTGGGTATCTGGTGATGGGGGAAGAAGGGGGACAGGAGGGTTTTGGCATGGCAGACCAAGGTGAGGGGAGGGTAGAATTTATGGATATGGTCACAGGTAAATTGAGTAAAATTACTGGAGGGGCTTCGTGACAAAATGCACTTGTGTCAGCATTCACAGATTCATAAGGAGCTCAACAACAATCAACCACTTGGAATACCCACTGAAAATATGAAGTCTTAAGATCTATAATTAGCCACAGTAACCTATGCAATGACACACATACTCAGAATTATAGAAATCCTTACACGTACACATGTGCATATAGCTTTTTGATTTAAAAGTGATTCCAGTGATATTCAGATCTTATTATCACAAACAGGTGTGGTTGAAAAGATCCAGGTTGGCAAATGATCCCTTCCATATAGCCTATCCTTGGAGCTAGCCATTTGCTATTTGCAGTACCTGGCACTGCTTTCCAAGCTTAACACTCTCATTTTGTGTGTCTACTTCCCAGCCTACCTTTCTGTCAGCCTAATCACGGCGTAGTGGATAGAGCACAGGCCCGGGAGTCAGACAGTCAAGGATTCTAATCCTAGCTCTGTCACTTGTTTGTTGTGTGACCTTGGGCAAGTCACCTCAATTCTTGGTACCTCAGTTACCTCATCTACAAAATGAGACTTTGAGCCCCACAAGGGATAGGGACTGTGTTCAACTCGATTTGCTTGTATCCACCCCAATGCTTAACACAATGCCTGGCATATAGTAAGTGCTTAACACATCATCATTAATTATGATAATTGTGCTATTTCTTAAGTACTTACTATGAACCAAGCCCTGTGCTAAACACTGGTGTGGAATCAATACAATCAGATCAGACCCAATCCTTTAAGCAGTGGGGCCTCTTAGTCTAAGGGGGAGGGAGAACAGGTATTCTCCATTTTACAGATGAGGAAACTGAGCCACAGTGAAGGTCAGTGACTTACCCAAGGTCATATAAGCAGACAGTGATGGAGTCAGCAGTAGAAACCACCCAAACTCCCTCTTTAAACGTGGGGGAATCACTAGTTTAGTTGAACCTGTCAAAAGCCATCCCCTCATGATTCTATTCACCAAGATCCTGAAATCTCATTCTGCATTCCTTAGCTTTCTATCTCCACTGATTACCAATCATCCATGGACAAACACTTAAACAATGAATATGCTTCTGCTACTTATGTTTGTTTTTATAGTTTCCCTTCTTAGACAATAGCTTTAAGCTGTTCCCCTTCCCTCTTAGACTGTGAGCCCCATGAGAGATGAGGCCTGTGCCAGATGTACTTATGTTATATCTTAGTACAGTGCTTGGCATTTAGTAAGTAGTTAACGAACGTCATTAATATTATCATCATCATCATCATTATTACCATCGTCGTCATCACCATCATTTAGACCCCTAGGGCAGGGGTCTTCTGCTTCTGGGGTACATCTCCATGGCACCTAATAATATATTCTGTGTAACAATGTGTGCTCAATAAGGGTTGTTTACAGACAGGCAAGGCAGGAAAAGCGCTAACGTGATGATGTGACGATGAACTAGAGAACTATTTCCAGCTAATTTACTACTTTGTAAATGATTCCACACTCAGCATTTAATATAATAATATGAGAGACAGACAGTAAGAAAGTGTAATCTTCTATCTGGGACTTTCCAGCCTCATTGATGGTGAACAGAATTCGGTGACAATCTGATATGTGCGCTGAATTACCTGCTTAGTTTAGGGCTTTGAAAAAGTGCCTCATCACCCTTTTCTGCCTTTTCTGAATTGATAAAGCATGCACCTCACGAGCTGAGACTTCTGAATAGCTGGTGGTTAAGTATGTGGTCACTGAGCAGTTGTATGAAGTCCTTTAAGGTGCCTCAAATGCCAGGTGTCCCAAAGGACGTTCAGTTTGGTTTAACTGTCTCTGAGCTTAGCCATTCTCAGTGGTCACAGTTACGGAAGGAGGCACAGAAACGAGTGACTCTCACGCAGCCAGAACTCTGTTCTCAACATCCATCCTGTTGACAATTCAGATTAGATCAACGGATACAGTTCCCACTAAAGTCCTGAACAGATTTTAGGAGACAAGGCCTTTTGAGAATGCTCTTTCTCTGAATCCTGACTCTGGTGAATGGAAGTGGGATCAAGGGGCTTGAGAGTGGCAGGACTTTCCCTTGTGTGGGTCCAGAAGGATATTAGCCACAAGTATGTTTTCAATAAATGAAAAATACAGCATTCAAACTTTCTGACTCTGAACAAGTGTGAGGATGGGGTGGAAGGCTTTTTCATTCTATTTTCATTCCATAGTGTCGTTTTCTCATAATTTGCCCTGTTATGTCTCTCCCAATGTGTCTGTGCTTTCCTAACTCCTTTTACGATGTTAACCTGAGCCCGAGACCAGATCTGAAGATGGCCTTGATATTCACCCTCAGCTCACTGGCTCTGAATCGTTGCTTGCAGGACACAAGTCCACTGGGTAGAACATCTCAAGAGAATGGATGACCATGAGTTAGCCAACTGGCTTCTCTATGGGGAGATTAAAGGCCACAAGAAGTCACTCTAGAGAGGAGGAAATCATTTTAAAGACTTGAAGAAGCATAGCCTCATAAATGGTGGGATAGCAGTGGAAAACTAACAGATTACCGAAACAGACAGACCAGACTGGCAGGTAGAAGTAGGGAGAGGGGATGTTCTCTTAGCTCTACAGCTTCATGAAAATCAGAACATAAGGACGTAGACTGTAAGCTCCTTGTGAGCAGTGAAGGGGTCTACCAACTCTGTTATATTGTACTCTCCCAAGTACTTAGTACAGTGCTCAGAACACAGTAAGCACTCAAAAAATACCATTGATGATGATGATTGATTGATAAATACAATTGATTAACAAGACAGGACTAATGTGGGTGAACCTGATAGCACAACAAGGATCAACCTATCAATCAAAGCTATTTATTGAATGCAGAGCACACAGATCACTATGTGCAGAGCACTGTCCTAGGACTCTTTTTGTCCTAATGCTGCTTTTTTCAACCTTGTTGTATCTGGAAAAATTCATAGGTTCAAAATGCAAAGCTGCTGTATAGGTTAACCAGTCAGAAATATGATTATGATTTAAACTTTCCCTGTTAGATGCAAGGAAGATATATGGAATTTAAGTGTTCCCTTCTTGATCATAGTAAAATATTAACCAGTTCATATAAATTCAGAATGGCTGCTTAGTTGACCATACTATTTATAAAAATAGTCTAACCCAAAGATGAAATTGGAAATTAAAAGGATTCAGTGAGACATTTAATGAACCATAGCATTTGACTTTTAACTTTTCCTGTTTTTGAGTAGTCTTCTAAGTTTATAGTACTCAGATTCGTAATCCAGTGAGTCCACTGTACAGTATATCTCTGGTTCATTTTTCAAAGCAAGCTGCCAGTAAGTGTAAATTGGGTAATTAAAAAAGGACTTATAATTCATGGAGGCCAGGTGAAGGACAATATTCTGATTCCTGCTCTTTGTTCCTCTTATCTAATTTTTTAAAGATGACAGAAAACCTTGCTGGAGAAAGGCATTGAGAAACCTTGAATGAGAACTTCAGCAGGCAAACGACATTGGAAACAACCCCAGGAGAAGGTATCTCATTGGACATTTGAAGATGTAGGGTCAGCTGGGCTATTTTGTGTCTTCCTATCCATCACCAGACTTTGGTGGGCAGCTGTAAAATACCCAATAGCAGCATTTTCTACTTGATTCTTCCCAGAGGGAAGGATACCAGGCATCACATTGTTTATGATCCCCTTGGGCCAGAGGGTAATCCTGTTCACCAATTATTTGAAATTAAAGTCAGGTAATTTGACACATCTGCTTGGGACTTGACCACAAACTACCTGGATAGTTTACTTCCCAATACTCTACAGGGTTTCATTAACGTGGCCTGGGAAAGAAAGGAAAACCAAGAGGTTAGTCGGGTCTTGCTTCAGATTTTGTGTCATTAATGTCATTATTGTTTGACCCCACAAAGGATTCAAAGTAAGAGACCTGAGAGGGCAATTTGTTAAAGGACTGAAGGTTCCCAGACAGCACCAACAGATGTAGCAAAGCCTCCATCATGGAGACCTGCCAGGCTGACACCGGATGTAGAAGAACAGGCTATTAGGTGAAGTTGAGGTAATTTAAACCTGCTTCATTTGTCTTCTTATGATTTATTATTATTTCTTGGATGCCATACAAACAGTTCATAAAAACAAGCAGTCTATGGACAGATGTGTCTCACAACAAAAATCTCACATACTAAGGGGAAAGCAGACTACTGAACCGATGTGGAACGGGGACCAGTTGAAAACAATAACAATGGCATTTATTAAGCTATATGCTTGCACTGTACTAAGAGCTGGGGTAGGTACAAGTTAATTAGATCTAGTACCTGTCCCACACAGGGTTCACAGTCTAAGCAGGAGAAAGAAAAGGTATCGAATCCCCATTTTAAAGTTGAGGAAACTGAGGCTCAAAGAAATTAAGTAACTTAGACAAGGTCATTCGGCAGGCAATGGCAGAACCCACATCCTACCCATGTCCCACATCCTACCTCTGGCCGGGAATGCACACTTCCCTCTTTCAAAACCTTATTGAAAGCTCACCTCCTCCAGGAGATCTTCCCAGATTGATCTCCCCTTTTTCTGTCCCCCCATCACTCCTACTTGCTCCCTCTGCTCTACTCTCCACCCCACTTGTATATATAGGTACATATTTATAATTCTATTTATTTTTATTAATGATGTGTGTATAGCTATAATTCTATTTATTTATATTGATGTTATTGATGCTTGTTTAGTTGTTTTGACATTTGTCTCCCCACTTCTGGATTGTGAGTCCATTGTGGGCAGCAATTGTCTCTATTTGATGCTGAATTGTACTTTCCAAGCACTTAGTACAGTGCTCTGCACACAGTAAGTGCTCAATAAATACGAATGAATGAATGAATGAATGAATGAATGAATGAATGAATGAATGAACCAAGATTAGAACCCAGGTCCTTTGACTCCCCGGCCCATGTTCTTTCCCCTAGGCCATGCTGCTTCCCACATGGTTAATGTGTAATGGTAATGCGTTTCAATGAACCATTGTGCTTTTCCAATGAACTGTCCCTGTAACAGTCTTAGGCCTGTGACTTTGAAGAAGGTATGAGAATAGGAATGGGTGGACAAGAATAGAAAGAGGAAAAAGAAAGGAAAGAAATGAAGATTCACTCTGAACACATTTCACTAAGCTGCCTGGATAATTTTTCTAAAAACACATTCAGTTCATATCGCCCCATTCCTCAAAAACCCCCAACGGTTGCCCCTCCACCTCTGCATCAAACAGAAACTCTTTACCATTGGCTTTAAGACAATCAATTAGTTCTCCTCCTCCTACCTAACCTCACTGATCTTCTACTACAACGCAACCACACATTTTGCTCCTCTAATGCCAACCCACTCACTGTATCTTTATTTTGTCTATCCTGCCTCCAAACGCTTGCCCTCAATCCTTACTTTGGTCTGGAACTCCCTGGCCCTTCTTTTCTGATTGACCACCACTTTCCTCACCTTCAAAGCCCTCCTAAATTCACACCTCACCCAAGAGACCTTCCCTGACTAAGCACTCATTTCCCCTGCCCACCCTCCCCTCTGGGTCAATCAGTCATGTCCAACAGCTCTACTGTTTTGTCCTTTCCCAAGTACTTAGTACAATGCTTTGCACACAGTAAGTGCTTAGTGCTCTTTATTAATTAAAAGGCAGTTGACAGTACACCCTCTCATAGCACTTGAGAGCATATCAACTTACTTAATGGACTATTTATTCATCTATATAAGCAGTTTTCTTTCTCATCTATTTTACCTTGGGTCTGTCTGTTTGTTAGTCTTTAAACTAGTAGAGTACAGTGCTCTGAACTTAGTAAGTGCTCAATAAACATCATTGATTTATTGATTGTTCGTTCTTCTGCTCCCATTATTTGTAAATCTGTTTTCTCTGCCTGACTCCCCTACTAGATCTAAGCTTCCTGAAGCCAAGAAACATTTCTTTCATTTTTACTGAACTCTCCAAAACACTCAGTACAGTAGTTGCTCAATAAACACTTGCTCCATTATTATTAATGATGAAAATAATAATGTATGGTATTTGTTAAGTGCTCACTTTGTGCCAGGCACTGTACTAAGCACTGGGGTAGGTACAGATTGATCAAATTGGACAATGTCTCTGTACCACATGGGGTTCACAGTGTAGTTAAGTAGGAGAACAGATATTGAATTCCCATTTTACAGATGAGGAAACTGAGGCACAGAGAAGTTAAGTGACTTTCCCAAGTCACACACCAGGCATGCAGCAGAGCCAGAATTAGAACCCAGGTCCTCTGACTCCCAGGCTTGTGTTCTTTTCAATAGATCAAGCTGCTTCAATCACTAGAAATGTGCACACATTAATGTAATGCACTAAACAGACTCCATGTGACCTCAAAGAGTTAATATTTCTCCCCAAGGGCCTGATTGAAAACAACAAGTAACAAATATTGGAAAACTCTGGCTCAACGTTATCATTTTTCCAAAGAACATAGTCAATATTGGCAGGATTAAGATATGATCCAGACCTTAGTCCAGAAAAGAATGGGCAAGGAAGGAGAAGACATCATCTGGAAAACAGTTTTAATTAATGTTCAGCTGGGAGGAGCCATTTGAATCACAAAAGAGTACAACAATATGCACAGTGTCTAAATTCTCAAACTTTTCATTTCAGGTCAGACCACTGTGGCTCAAATTAAATCCTTTTAAAATTCAAGATAATTAAAAGCTTGGGATTTGGGTGGGGGAGGGGGTCCCTTAAATGTGACTCATTCATTAGGTTTCGTTACGAGAGATGATTTGAGTGAGTATACACAGATTCATTTGAAAATTTACTCTGGGTAAGACGTTTCTTGAAGAGGTTGCTACAGTGCTCATATTTAGTCCTCTAGACTGAATTAAAATATAAACCATTAGAAATACAATTCTTGACTAGGAATCTAAGCAGTGTGGCATTTTATAGGTGCACTACACCAAACCAATCTCTCCCATATTCATGAATTATTGCTGGATACATTTTTTTAATTGTGAGCTCTCATTCTTGGCAGGCTAGTTTTTCTTTGAGAAATCTTCAGTGCCAAATAACTAGCAAGCTTTCTTTTTCACCCGAATATGATTACCCTTTCAACCACATTCTGCATTTCATTTTTTGCTATAAAAACTGAGCGTTGTCCAATTTCAAGCTGAAAAACTATAAAAGTCCATTTGACTTCGCAAAGGCAGAACTAAAAGAATTTTTGAACTAAGATTAAATTGATATATCTAGAGCTTCTGTCATTGTAATATGACATTAGGAGAATAGTCAAACACTAGCTTTGACTATAAGTGTCCTACTAAAGTAGTAGTCTACTGCAGAGTGCTTTTTGATGTATCAAAGAAATGGTACTATCTTTCAAACTGCTTTCATATTCTAACCTCCTATCATCAATGTAAAGTAATAGCGGGGCTAAAGCACAATCTTTTTTATGGTTTCCAGAAGTCAGTGCTATGAGGTATCGCCCAGGCTTGCATTAAGTATTCAGCTTTAAATGAACCACTGTCTAGGCTCTCTAACCTGCTAACTGCCTTAATTATTTTTTGTTCTCATTGCATTCTTTTATTCCAGTCTCACTATCCCTCCCTCCTGCTGTTCCGACTGTGCTCTCACTGCTGGCAGGTCAAGAGAATGACTTCTTCAAGCCAACATACTCTTATCCGATCAACAGGGAATGGTCCTTTAGGCTGATGTTGATCAGTCAGTTCTCCCAAAGGGTCCTGGGGCTTTCTGACACCTGGTCTCCTTCATCGTCGTCGTCTCACCTTCTTCATGATCATCAACCATCTTGAGTGAGTGTCTGCTTGGAGGAGATTGCTATACTAGGCACTTGGCACACAAATATTTCCCCCTCAAAGCAGTGTTTCTGTTGTGCACCCTGTTTTCTCTAATGATTTTTGAAGTTCTAGAGATGACTAGAGTGCAGCTTATTATCAATTTTTTCCATGTCCTCCCCTGTCTATGTGAAGTGGTTGTTGGACTCTACAACGTGTAACTGGCTTTCCTTACTGAGGCAACTTTTACAGAGGATGAAACTGGGGAATGGAAGATCCCAGGAACATGAGTCATTGTAGAAACTGGGACCTCTGACCACTGGATTTCCATTTGAACATTACATCACGGTCCTTTCTTCAAAGGACTTGGGAAAACATCCTTTTCTTGTTTTCATGCAGATTGCTCACTGTGGGTGGGGAATGTGTCTGTTACATTGTTGTGGTGGACTCTCCCAAGTGCTTAGTACAGTGCTCTGCACATGGTAAGAACTCATTATATATTCATTCATTCATTCAATAGTATCTATTGAGCACTTATTATATGCAGAGCACTATACTAAGTGCTTGGAATGTACAATTCGGCAACAGATAGGGACAATCTGCCCAATGACAAGCTCACAGTCTAAACAGGGGGGAGACAAACAGCAAAGCAAAACAAAACGAAACAAGACATCATCAAGATAAATAGAATCATGGAGATATACACCTCATTAACAAAATAAATAAGGTAATAAATAATATATGCAAATATGCACAGTGCGGAGGGGATGGAGTAAGAGCAGAGGGCGTTGTGGGGGGGAGTGCAGGGGAGGAGGAGCAGAGGGAAAAGGGGAGCTCACTCTGGGAAGGCCTCCTAGACTGATTGATGGATAATTAATATGATTGATGGATTGATAGATTCCATCAGGGAACAGTAACAGTGTCTACTAAGGGAATCAAAAAGCTCCAAATGCAGAGTTTATGCAAAATATATGACCCCCACCCATTCCTCACAAGTTTGCTAGTTCACCATAAGAGGATTGATAGGATACTAATTCAAGGGCTTTTAAGTGTTCAACAAATTACTATTGATTAACTGATTGATTCATCACAACTGAGCCCAGAGGTTGAGTTGATGCAGACAGGAAGAACAAGAAGAAGGAGATAACTACTTTCAGTAGGTCCACCTTCCATGTCTTTTTGGAGGGCTCTCAGAAACACCGTATCCATCTGTCCACCAGAAAATCTTTCTGCTCGTTTGCTCTTCAGACTTCCTATTGGTTTTTCAGGCTCTTTCTTCTCTCCTCAGTATCTTCTATTCTCTTAATGAACCAAAGGAGATTGAAGTCTCCATGATCTCCTCTCTCTTCTCTGGCAGTTTAAGAAGGAGAAGTTGGGAATAGACATAATACTTTGCATTTCAGGATAGTTAAGGTCTTAGAGTAGCTTCCTAATGAGGAGATGGAAAAGATTAAGACTCAGTAACACGTTGAAGTGTGATAGGGCATGGACCTCGGAGTCAGAAGGACCCGGGTTCCAATCCCAGCTCCACCTCATGTCTACTGTGTGATCTTGGGCAAGTCATTTAACTTCTCTGTGCCTTAGTTACCACATCTGTAAAAAGGGGATTAAGACTGAGGCCCATGTGGAATAGGGACTGTGTCCAGATTGATTTAAATGTATCGACCCCAGCACTTAGTACAGTGCCTGGCACCTAGTAAGTGCTTAACAAATGCCACAATTATTTCAAGAAGCAGTGTTGTCTAGTGGATAGAGCACTGGCCTGAGAGTCATAAGGACCTGGGTTCTAATCCTGGCTCCATCAGCTGCCTGCTGTGTGACCTTGGGCAAGTCACTTCACTTCTCTGTGCATCAGTTACCTTGTCTATAAAATGGGTATTAAGTCTGTGAGTCCCAACTGGGACAGGGACTGTGTCCAACCTGATTACATGGTATCTACTCCAGCGCTTAGAACTGGGATTGGCACATACTAAGCACTTAACAAATACCATAAAACAAAACAGCAACAAAAAATATGTGGAACATCCCATGGAGATTGTAGGTGGAAATCTCAAAACTAAGTAAAGGAAATATTTCCTCTTGCCAAATCCAGTGGCCTCTGCTCCATCCTCATCCTCCTCCACCTCTCAGCTGCTTTTGACACCGTGGACTACTCTCTCTCCCTGAAAATATTATCCAAACTTGTCTTCATTGACACTGTCCTCTCCTGGTTCTCTTCCTGTTATCTGGCTCCTCATTCTCAGTCTCTTTGTCAAGCTCCTCCTCTGACTCCCACCCCGTAAGAGAGTCTCTCAAGGTCCTCTTCTAATCTCCAACTACACCCACTCCCTTGAAGAACTCATTCACTTCCATGACTTCAAATAAAAGCTCTACACTGATGAATCCCATATCGACCTCGATTCTCTATCTCCTTTTCTGCAGTCTCACATTTCTTCCTGCCTTCAGGAATGTCCAGCTAACACCTCAAACTTAACATTTCCAAAACAGAACCCCTTATCTTCCCATCCAAATCCTGTACTCCCTCTGACTTTTCCATCACTGTAGATAGTAGCAACACCATTAACCCTGTCTGAGAAGCCCTTAACATTGGCGTTGTCCCCGACTCAAGTCTCTCATTCCACCCATATATTCAATCTGTCACTAAATCCTGTTGGTTCAACCTTCGTATCGCTAAAATCTGCCCTTCCCTCTCCATCCAAACTGCCACCATGCTAATCCAAGCATTTATCCTATCCCACCTTGACTACTGTATCAGCCTCCTTGCTGACCTCTCTGCCTCCTGTTTCTCCCCATTCCAATCCATGCGTCACTCTGCTGCCTGGATCATTTTTCTACAAAAATGTTTGGACCATGTTTCCCCCTCAAGAACTTCCAGGGATAGCGCATCCACCTCTGCATCAAACAGAAACTCCTTACCATCAGCTTTAAGGCATTCAATTGCCTTGCCCCTTCTAATTTACCTTGCTACTCTCCTACTATAATCCAGACAGCCAATTTCATTCCTCTAATGTCAACCTGCTCACTGTATCTCAATCTCATCTATCTCACTGCCGACCTCTCTCCTATGTCCTGCCTCTGGCCTGGAACACACTCCTCTTCATAGCCAACAGACAATCACTATCCCAACTTTCAAAATCTAATTGAAGGCACATCTCCTCCAAAGGCCTTCCCTGACTAAACCTATATTTCCTCTTCTTCCACTCCCTTCGGCATCACCCTTGCACTTGGATCTGCTCTCTTTATCCACCTTTCCCTCAGCCCGACAGCACTTATGTTTATATCCATAATTCATTTATTGATATCAATGTCCATATCCCTCTCTTGACTGTCAGCTCATTGTGAGCAGAGAATGTGTCTGCCAACTCTGTTATATTGGACTCTCTCATGAACTTATTTCAATGCTATGCACGTAGTAAGCGTTCAATAGCGTTTGATTGAATAATTTTCAAGGAGAGTGGTTAACCTCTGGAGTCTATTGTCATAAGGAGTTTTCTAGCCTAAATATTCACTAGGTTCAACTTGAACCATTCCAGAAGGGTTTGAACAGACACCCGGACAGATAGCGTGGCTCAGTGGAAAGAGCATGGGCTTGGGAGTCAAAGGTAGTGGGTTCTAATCCTGGCTCTGACATTTGCCAGCTGTGTGACTTTGGGCAAGTCACTTAACTTCTCTGTGCCTCAGTTACCTCACCTGTAGAATGGAGATTAAAACTGTGAGCCCCACGTGGGACAACCTGATCATCTTGTATCCCCCAGTGCTTAGAACAGTGTTTTGCACCTAGTAATCGCTTAACAAATACCACCATTTATTTTATTTTATTTTTTATATCACTAATGAGTTAGAAATTGGGAAGCTAGGGATTACTGACAATGCATCCACATCCATTAGAAAAGATAACAAGGAACAAACATAGTGTTCTTCCAAGCACATCCTATTACCACTATATGAGACAGAATATTGAGGTAGCAGAACTTTCTATATGATCCAGAAATGATGTTACCTCTGTTTTTCTCATGATCACAACTCTTAACTTCATCTAATCATCTAATATATACATATATATATGTGTATGTATATATATATTTTCAACTTGCATTTGGTTCTGTAATCTGCATCTGGATATTCACTCCACCTGCAATCCCACAACATTTATGTACATATTTTTAAATTATATATTATAAATTATACATTTATATTAATATCTGTCTCCCCCTTTTGACTATAAGCTCATCGTGGACAAGGACTGTGTCTGCCAACTCTGTCAAATTGTATTCTCTCAAGTGCTTAGTACTATACACATAGTACACACTCAGTAAATACCACTGATTTTAACAATAGCCACTAAATGAAAAGGAGTGGGGGTTGGGGTGGTGGAGGAGGGGGTGCACATGCACATGGGTATCCATAATAAGTGGTTAATTTTAATTGTGTAAATATAGCTTAGGAGCTCAAGAAAGGAAAAGGATATGCTATTAACCATTCTTTAATCCTTGCCTTATGTCCAAATCTTTAGCCTACTAGGCTTTCCAAATGATTAGTACATTTGCATTCTCTCAAGTAGATATACCTTGGAACAGAAACGTTTAGCAGAGATGATGTGGACTCAAAAATAGACTTGTGCCTGTTCCTTCCTGTTGTTATTGGCATTGGCCAAAGGAACAAAAACAGTTCTCTCCGTGTAAACCACTTCATCGACTGGAACTTGTTAAACTGATCTGCATTTAATAAGCGTTTGCCAACAAAAATGTATGGGTAAATGTAAAAAACATATGCCATTTTAATAGTTAAGGCTTCATATGTATTGGTAGATATAATATTTTATGGCATAGAATAGATGCTCTACTTGCCATTTGAAAGGAATTTGCCTTCAACCCAGAAAGATGGAGGAAAGGGTCCAGGGCCGAAAGCCACTAAAACTCTCTCCAGATTATCTGCTTGGCTTTCAATGTCCTATTGATCTAGTTATCCACTGCGGTAATCTGGGGGCAAAATGTCAAGGGGTCGGGATCACTGGGAGTGGGAAAAGAGGAATATAAATGTGTAAAATCCACCTATATTTTTGTCATGGTGCCCGAGAATCACTGTAAGATTGTTTGACTGCACATGGCATATCAGTGTGTATTTTTAATATTCTTCCTGGTCAGGAAGAATCTCCTGAAGACGTTCCTGTTTGGAACTCCTACCTATGATTATATCTGAGGCGACCATCAGCTATGTTTCCCTAACCTCTAGGTAGTTTTGAAGGATCGTCAAATTGCCTAAAATTTTTCCATTTCCTTGGTATTCTGCAGCATTGGACCTCAGCATCTTCCTTTGCTCCTGAATGAGGTGCATTACTTTTCCAGAGCTTCAGAATTACACATTTGGCAAGTAGTAAGCCCATGTTCAACCATAGTTTATTGAAGCTGGAAAATCCCTTTCCATCTAGGGTTTCATTTAGTGTACACAAGCTAAGTGGAGTGGGGCTAACGCCACTGAATTTGAACGTTTCAAACTCTTTTTCAAATGTTCCTAGCTCAATAAAACTCCCGGTGTGCAAAGCCAGCCACTCGGACCTTTCATTTTGAAAAACATGTGCAGTTTGATGGAAATTTAATCCACGTGTTCCTGATTCATTTACAATTAAATCATCAAAAATATTATTTTAAGGGTTATTTGATGTCTAAGAAACCTTTTGAGTTTCTTTTAATAAGATTTTAAAAGTCTCTCTTCTTAAAAGCAGGAAACTGTGTTTTGGTCTGGGTAAATAGACTCAGAAGTTGATTCAGAACTCCCAAGTATTCGGTACGGATTTCAAACTGGCCACATTCTCACCTCCCTGAGTGAGCCCCCTCAAGCTGTAAAATGGGAGGCCTGCAATTCTCTCCTAACTTGCTCTTGAAGCCCTCATTCTGGATCATCCTCACCCCTCATAGTTATAACTACAGCCTTGGGGGAAAGTCCATTTCTCCAATTTTGTTTCCAATTTTGATTTTTCTTCTACAATTCCTCCAATAAGCTTTTTTCTTTGAAAAGTCCCTTCCAGAGCAGATCCAAACGTTCTAAGGACAAACACCTCAAAGGTAAAAGAGTTAAGCTGCAACTCTACCGCAGTCTCAAGGGTTCTTCCTCCGTATTTGTGACACTTCAAAGCTCCAGCCTCCATGGTCACTTCCTCCCTTCCCGTTTTGCATCCCTCAAAGTAGGACGATATTTTGATTACCATCTTTAACCTTTATAACTTTCCCTTCCTCCTAGAGGATTCTAATTCATTACACCGTTGTGATCAGAGCTCAAGCCTTAAAGACCTCTGACTGCACTGTCCAGTTGTTTGGAGATGGAAAAGAATCTCTTTCCTTGCAGGTTTAAATACTCCCAGATGAGCCTATGCCTACAAGCTTAGTCCTGCTGTTTTTCAACTAATCATCTGCAAAATTGAAAAAAAAAAAGACTTCTGGTAGGTGAGCCACAGCAGGGCAATTAAGATGATGCTGTGGAGGTAGACATCTGCTCCCAGACAGATACAGTTCCACTGATGCTATCTATAGTTACAATCCTTCCGAGAGATAAACAACATGCGAGGGCTGTGTGCAAGAGGAAGTGGCACGCTGAGAAAGTGGTGATTGGAGACCAGGCTTGTGGGCCTTGCGGTCTGTGATGGAGAAAGAGCGACAGAGAACGAGAGAGAGAGAAGAGAGACTGCAAGAGAGAGGAAAATGAGAGGGGGGAGAGAAGGGGAGAGAGAGAGTGAGCGGGGGGGACAGCAAGAGAGAGAAAGATAAAAAAGGGAGAATACAAGAAAAATAGGAGAGAGAACAAGAGGGGGGAGGAGAGGGAGGAAGAGGAGAAAGTATGCAAGAGAAGGAGAGAGAGCAAGAGGAGAAAGAGAAAGCAAGCGAGGAGGGAGAGAGAAGGGAGAGGAGGGAGAGAGAGAAGGACATACTAGTAGCAAACAGGTGACAGGAGTCACATGATAGAATCAGTAAATGTTCAGAGGAATAGCTGTGTGAGAGCTGACAATTGAGAAGCCACTGAGTAGAGAGTAAAAAAATCAAAACACAAGACTGATGAGGGAGCAAGAGTACCTCATTTAAAAGTGTATCGTCAAGGTTATGTCAGCTTGAAATAACTTCAGAAGGACTCTGTATTGGTGGCCCTGCAGGCTCGTGTGAGGGAGTGGGGAAGTCTGCATATAGCATATATATTATTAAATTTTGTGCCAAGAATATTAAACCACTTTTTTTTCCTTGAAATCCCGATGTTCTTTCCTTGTATATCTTCAAGATTGTTTTGTTTTTTACTTGATGAGTTAAAATTCTGGGGTTTGGAAAAGTCCAGCTACTTTTCCATATGTTGGGGATGCCAAAGACACCTGGAAACTTGGAGCTGATGCGAGAGGGTGTTTTCCATGGGGATGTGGAACATCACAGTCATTAAAATATTAGCATATAATATGTTTTCCTGGGTCTGTGTATAATCAGCTTAAGTAATAATAATAGCACTTGTTAAGCATTTACTATGTACCAAGAACTGTTCTAAGCACTGGAGTAGACACAAGGTAATTAGTTTGGACACAGTCCCTGTTCCACATGGGGATCATATTCTTAAATCTGCATATATCTCTGAATCCTCATCATGGGACTTGTATTTTTTTTTCCAATCAGTCAATAAATCAATCAATGGCATTTACTGAGTCCTTATTATGTGCAAAACACTGTTCTAGGTGCTTGGGATAATACAACATAATTAGCTGACACTTTCTCTGCCCATAATGATCTTATAGAGGGAAGTTTGTATCTGAAAGTGGTCACTTGCACATCTGAGTCACCTAAATATTATTTGAGAAGCCTTATTCCACATCTCTCCCCTTCTACATCGCCCCTTCCCTTCTCCAGCATTAATTCTCTAATCAAGTGCTTTCCTCTTGAATAAGACAACCAGCTATAACTCACTCCAACCTGCAAGATTCAGATGATTACTCTCACAAGGATTGAATCATTTGGGCACTGCTAAATCTGAAATTATTCTGAAACTTTCCTCATGTAATGAGGTTTATACTCCTCAACCCTACAGTCAGAACATGGCAACTTACCTGTCTGTCACCACACAGAACCACCCCCTAAACTCTAGTTTGTAAGCTCATTGTGGGCAGGGAACAGCCTATCAGCTCTGTTGTAGTGTACTTTCCCAATGCTAAATACAGGGCTCTGCACACAATAAGAAGAGAAAATGCCATAGATTGACTGGCAATTGTTCTGTTCCATGATATCTTGATGCAGGATGCAATCTGAGATTTAAAGAGAGGAAGAACAATAGGACTTGAAAATAAGGCTGTATTTCAGTGGATAATAATAATAATAATGTTGGTATTTGTTAAGTGCTTACTATGAGCCGAGCACTGTTCTAAGTGCTGGGGTAGATATAGGTAATCAGGTTGTCCCACGTGGGGCTCACATTCTTAATCCCCATTTTACAGATGAGGTAACTGAGGCACAGAGAAGTTACGTGACTTGACCACAGTCACACAGCTGACAAGTGGCAGAGCAGGAATTGGAACCCAAGACCTCTGACTCTCAAGTAAGGAAGATTTTCTAGAAAAGAAGCTATGAGAAGATTATGAAAACACAAGCAGAACTGAAAGCAGCATCAAATAACACAGAAAGCAAATTCAAGAGCCCATCGAAGGACAGTCTACCTCCACCATGGATGATAGGTTACACAATACTTTCATTGGTGAACCCATATGTGTTGATGCAATTGAACCAACAGGGTCATCTTAGAATAACAGTGTGTATATATTCACATGTGCATAAATGTTAGAAGGACACAGACAGATGAACATGGAATTTGACTTTGCCAAATCTCACAACACAAGGACAAAACAACACTTTGATGTTTGGTGGTAGATCTGAAACAAACCGAAGGAATTATTTACAATACATTTGGAAGGAAATTCATTCCATTTTCAGCAACAGAAGTAGCAGTTGTTGAGTACCTAATGTGTACAAAATGCTTTAGTGTGTTCCTGAGACAGTACAAGGAGAATGAAGGTAAAAGGGAGAAGCAAAGTGGCCTGGGGGAAGCAGCATGGCCTGGTGAAAAGAGATCAGGCCTGGGAGTAAGAGGTTCTGAATTCTAATTCTCACTCCATCACTTGTGTGCTGTGTGTCCTTGGACAAGTCACTTAACTCCTCCTTGCCTCAGTCAACTCATCTGTAAAATGGGGGTTAATACTCTGATACCTATTTGGGAAAGGGACTGTGTCCAACCTGATTAGAGATGTTCATCCCCTTGATTCTATTTATTGCTACTGTTCTTGTCTGTCCATCTCCCCTGATTAGACTGTAAGCCTGTCAAAGGGTAGGGACTGTCTCTATTTGTTACAGATTTGTACATTCCAAGTGCTTAGTACAGTGCTCTGCATAGTAAGCGCTCAATGAATACTATTGAATGAATGAATTAATATAATAATAATAATAATAATGAGGGTATTTGTTGAGTACTTACTATGTGCCAATCACTCTTCTAAGTGCCAGGATAGATACAAGGTTATCAGGATGTCCCACTTGGGGCTCATAGTCTTAATCACCATTTTATAAATGAGGTAGCTGAGGCACAGAGGAGTTAAGTGACTTGCCCAAAGTCACACAGCTGATAAATGGAGGAGTTGGGATTAGAACACACGACCTCTGACTCCCAAGCCCGTGCTCTTTCCACTGAGCCACACTGCTTCTCATAATATATCTACTCCAGTGCTTAGTACAAATGCCTGGCACCTAATAAGCACTTAATAAATACCTTAAAAAAGACATGGCCTTTACACACCCTTGAGTAACATACAGTCTAATAGGGAACAGATTGCAAATGCTCATTGTAGGCAGGGAACAAGTTTACCAACTCTGTTGCATTGCACTCGCCCAAGCACTTAGTACAGTGTTCTGCACACAGTAAGCAACTAATAAATACCAATGATTGATGGATATGCAATATGTAAAGAAGCATAAGAGGCTAAATATAAATGATGAAAGGAAAGTAGGCAATTAAATTAAAAAATGGCAGATAGATAAACCGATATGCTTTACATATGTTCAGAAGAACAGATCATCTGTTGTTTTCTTTAGATCATTTTAGTTATAATAGATTGAAGTCTTCGGCCCTTTCATATACTTTGGCAGATTTTCCCCTTTATGCTCTTATGCCAATACTATCCCAGTACCCTGAATGATTCTTTGTTTCATTACTTTTGGCAGTCATTGAATACTTCCAGACAGTCATCTCATCCCATCCTTAGGAATAATTTGACCTGTCTAGTTACTTTGGTCTTTCATTATGTCAATCTCTGGCTTCCCAATTATTTTCAACATTCATTGCAGCATTCTCTTCATTCCATTCACATTTACAAATAATTAAAAGGATTGAAAATATTATGAAACACAGGAATAGAGACTGCATGGGTGTGTTATTTGTGTATGCAGAACAGACAAACATGCACTCTTGCCCACACATATATTCTGTATATTTTTCCCCCATAATATTTGATCCCATAAAGTCTTTTATACAAGAAAGTCCTTCTTCAGATTTTGAAATGATCTCTCCAGAGAGTGATGGGAATGATACAATGGGTTGGAGTTGCTATTATTAAAAATTACTACTTTTTTGACTATGTTGCTCTTTTTTTCCCCAGTGGGTTTTGATTCCAGACATTCTCCTTGCTTGACATCCACTGGGGAAGTGATGAAACCATTAATTATTGAAAAGTTTGGAAACCACAAGAACTACTGTATCTAACCAGATTGGATTGACTTTTTAACTCTTTTGATGAATAATTCATAAGGATTTGGATATGTGAATTGGTTGAGTGCTAACCTGTTAACAAAAGGAATATAGGGGATGAATGCTAACATGTCTCATAAGTTATTCTACTTAACACATTGGGCAAACAAAACAAATAAATGTATCATGGTTTCTCAGTTCAGATATTCAATGCGCCATCAATATTTGATGATTGACCCGCAGTATTGGTACACCTAGAGTGTACAGAGTATTGACTATACACACACATACTTGTGGTGTGATTAAGAAGAGCACATATTCTTTACGGAAGTCTGATCACTTTTTTCTACCAGAATTATCCTAACACTTGATTTTTAAACATTTTTACTCAATAAAAATGAATTTGAAACAGGAAAATAGTATTGAATTTCCAAAGTAATATTATCTACTATTTCCTAGGAAGTTAGGAGATCATATCTATACACTTTCCTCTCTCTATTTCTGTTCCACCAAACTTCCATCGAAAATTTCATCATCCAACATGACAGTTGTGGTTAAAGTTCTATGATAGGGTAGGCACATTTATATCCCAGAGAAGGCACATCCTAGAGGGAAAATGTGCTCAAGAGAATAAAGTATTCAGTGAAGGCAGGAGAAGCTATTGAAGAAAAACATGAATGATGCCAAATTGGACATCTTACTGAAATCAGGCTTTCAAAATGGGGACTCAAATTCAACTGGAGGGATGAAAAAGGATGGGGTAGGTTTGGGTTTGCTTACACTTTGGGAAGTCCAGTTGCTACTCTCCCCTTCCTACCTGACTTCACTAATCCCTCACTACATTGCAGCCCACACTCGGCTCCTCCAACACTAGCTTGCTCAATGTCCCGCCGATGACCTCTTGCTCATGTCCTTGTAATGCCCTGGCACTTCCTCCCACTTCATATCTGAAAGGCCACCACTCTCTCCATCTTCAAAGCCCAATTAAAATCATAGCTCCTCTAAGAGGCCTTCTCTAACCCCTCGTTTCCCCAACCCTCCACTGTCCCTTCTGTGTAGCCTATGGACATGGGTCTGTACCTCTAAAGCATTTTGATTCTCTTCCCACCCCAGCCCCCCACACCCCTGTTTATCACTTTGCTACTTACATCACTCCAACCCCATAGCACTTACATACATATTCTTATACTCTGCCTCTATGTGTAATTTATTTTAATGTCTGTCTCTCCCACTAGACTGTAATTTCCTTGAGGACAGGAATCATTTCTGCCAACTCAATTGTATCATAGTCTCCTAAGCGCTTAGTACAGTGCCCAATAACCGAGCTCTCAACAATAGAGGAGCAGTGTGGTTTAGTGAGTCAGAGCTCGGAAGTCAGAGTTCAAGGGTTCTAATCCCGGCTCCTTTGCCACTTGTCTGTTGTGTGTCTTTGGGCAAATCACTTAACTTCTCTGTGCCTCAGCTACCTCATCTGTACAATGGGGATTAAGACTGTGAGTCCACGTGGGACAACCTGATAACATTGTCTCTATCCCAGCACTTAGAACAGTGCTTGGCACATAGTAAGTGCTTACAAACACAATCATTAATTATTAATTATAAATACCAAACTGATTATCTTGTGTCTACCCCAGCACTTAGTACTGTGTCTGGCACAGAGGAAGCACTTAACAGATGGCAGTGAAAAAAAAAAGACAAATCCTTCCTGCAACTCTCTATTGCTATTCACTGATAATAGGTAAATGAAGCACCCTGGCCTATTGGACAGAGCATGAGCCTGGGAGTCAGCGGAATCCCAGCTCCACCACTTGCTGGCTCTGTGACTTTGGGCAAGTCACTTAACTTCTCTGTGACTTAGTGTCTCTCTCTACAAAAGAGAGAGTAAATGTTATCTCATACTTAAGATGTGACTCCCATATGGGACAGAGACTACATGTCCAAAATCATTATCCTGTATCTATTCCAGGGCTTTGAACAGTATTTGGCACATAGTAAGTGCTTAATGAGTGACATTATTTTTATTATTATTATGGCTATTGTAAGAGCCTGTTGTAGTGTAGGGAATGTCTCTATCTGTTGCTGAATTGTACTTTCCAAGTGCTTATTGCAGAGCTCTGCACACAGTAAGCGCTCAATAAATACAATTGAATGAATGAATGAATGAATGAATGAATGAAAATCATAATTCTTGCTCAATGGTCCCATTATGTCCCTTTTCCTCCTAAAGGCTCATGTTGAGTTCCAAAGAAAGTTCATTTACAAATACATTTTCAGTGAGAGCAGAGGCCAGACCCCTATACCTCCAAATTTAAATATAGAATAATAATAATTACGTTATTAGTTAAGCACTTACTATGTCCCAGGCACTGTATTAAGCACTGGGGTGGACACAAGGAAATCGGGTTAGATACAGTCTCTGTACCATGTGGGGCTCACAGTCTCAGTACATTTTACATTTTACAGATGAAGCCACTGAGGCATGGAGAAGTGAAGTAACTTGCCCAAGGTCACACAGCAGACAAGTGGCAGAGCCGGGATTAGAACCCATGACCTTCTGACTCCCAGGCTAGGGCTCTATCCACTGCGCCATGCTGCTGCTGCATGAAAGGACGTGTGTGTGTGTGTGTGTGTGTGTGTAAACAAGGACCCACATGAAAATATTATCCCCTTCTCTTTAGAAAACTTCAAATTCAAACTTTTTTCAGAAAGTGTTTAAGGTGTGAGTATGTACGTGTGTATTTGTGTTTGTGTGTTTGTATACAAACAAGGACTCAAATACCAATGCTCTCTCTTCTTTCTGAAATTCCAGGTTCAAACTCTTCAAAATATGTTTGGGGCTGGAGGGGCAGGGGGTGTGTGAGTGTTTGTCTGGAATTGCAGAAAGAAAAAAGGAGAATATTTGTATCTGCTTCCTGTTTTATGACCATTTTTCTCCCCTAACATTTTTCTGCATCTCAGACAATAACAAAACTATTATCCCAGAATCTTCTTCCTTGCTTCACTTACAGTGCAGCCTGAAACTAAAGGGAAAGAAGCTAGCTGAAAAGAAAAATATTAAGAAGCTCAGATAGATGGAAGAACAATAAGGCCCAAAGACCCTTATAGTTCACCTTCCCCCTTCCTTTCCCCTTCACCCCAACTAAAAGGCCAAAGCTTGTCAGTTTGCCAGTAGTTTGCTGGAGGTTAGTTGATAGATGAACTCTCCATCCTGGGCTCAAGAAAAACTGACACCACAGAAGGGACATTAGCCCTGCATATCTGTTCTCTTTAATTACATCAATCCAGATGGAGAAAAAATTGTCTTACGAAATCTCAGATGAGACTCAAGGCCTTGAATCCACCTGCAACTAAACCCTTGCCCCAAATGTTCACCTTTTAATAAACAAAAAAAAATCATTCTACATAAAGCATTGTGTCTTTGTTTGAAAAGGAGAAAATGGAGCCTTTTCCAGATGTGATCCCAATCGTGTCATCAGCCAACTGCCTTCAGAATAACATGGAAGAAAGAGAAACCAGCATTCTCTCTCCAGTGAATATCAGCAATAGCCTCTCTCTGAGAATTCAGGTCAGAATCAGAACTTCATTTTTGAAACTTCTAAAAAGATTACTGTCTTCAGAGGGATTGTTTTCCCTTTTGTTTTGCTTTGAGCCAATCCCATTCTTCAGACCTCATTGCCTATGAATACCTTATCAGAAAAGCCTATGTGACCCTTATCAACATCCTGCATTTTCTACCCAGTCAAAGAGCAACTTTAACTCTCAAACAGTTCTCTCTCACACTATCTTTCAAACACCATTTAAAAGAAATTACCAACATTTTCCTTGGTGTGTGTTTTTTCCATCGGGGATTAGGCATTAAAATGATCTCCAGCCTCTAATCAATTACTTTTCCCCCTATATCTTTTGCATTTTCCTACAGAACTATTTGCAGGTGTAACAGGGAGATCTTTAGAGATAATCTGGTGATTATTACAAATTCAACCTCTCACGCTGCAGGCATTAAAAGATGAAAATTGCCTAAAGTCCACTGTTGTACAACAAATCTGTATCTCTGGACTCCTGTCCTGAGGTGAAAATGCAAACAGAAGGGATATTTAGAATCGTTTTGACAGATCATAAAATTAAGCAGGGATTAGGGAGTCTCTTTCTAAAATAATGCCACAGGGCCCACACAATGTTAATCACATCCCCCTGCAACAGGTATAGCAGAAGTGGAGCAGGCCATTGGGAAGAAAAAGGAAAAAAAGAAGGGAATGTAATTAAACCTGCCAAGTATAAGCCTGTGAAAATCCATTTTTAAACTTTGAAATTAATCAACCAGTCAATTGGGAACCTGACTATTGCTCTTTAAATACTCCCCTTATTTTGGGAGTGCAAACATGGAGCTTACATATATTTGAAGAGGTCCATAGGCTTAAAGAAAATTGCACTATTCAAAAGGTTTTCACATCCCTTTACGCGACTGTAAAACTTGGACCTTCCATAGTTGACACCTATTTCTTCTTGAGCAGCTCCAGCAATGTCATCTTCATGCTAAATTTCATATAAAATGTCAAATCAGAGCCGCAAAGAGTGAAATTCCCACATCCAGGTAGTCTACCAGTATTAAAGTAATGTTTGCCTCCTCTCAACTTTAATCGGACAGGGCAAATGAGGCTAGTTGGATCATCTGCATAGTCCGCCTCTTTTGCTCTATGCCACGAGCCACAGAGCACTGCTGACAGAAAACCAGATATCACGACAACCTTGTCCACTTCAAGTTTATCCTTACGTGCTTTAACTCTTCCACCTCTTCATCCTGGTAAAATTTATTGCTCCATCCTTATTTACACACATGCCCATGGCCCTTGACAGTTGTTCCAGATGTATAACTCCCTTCTCAAACCCCTCTCCCATCTTTCCCAGCAGTATCTCAAAAGGAGATCCCCTGCCTTCTCTCAAAATTCACCCCCTCCACCTGCTCACCCCACCTCATCCCTTTCCATCTTATCAGAACACTTGCCCCTCCTTTCTTCCCTCCCTAACCTCCATATTCAACTGCTCCCTCTCCCATGGCTTCTTCCCCACTGCTTTCAAACATGCTCATGTCTCCCCTACCTTAAAAATAAAAAAGCCTCCATTGACCTCATGGCTCCTTCCAGTTATCACCCTATCTCCGTTCTACCATTCCTCTCTAAACTCTTTGAGCAAGCTGTCCACACCTGCCATCTCAAGTTCCTCTCCCCCAATTCTCTCCTTGACCCCCTCAAATCTGGCTTCTGTCTCCTTCACTCCACAGAAATTGCTCTCTCAAAAGTCATCATTGATCTCCTTCTTACCAAATCCAACAGCCTCTACTCCATCCTAATCCTCCTCAACTTCTCAGCTGCCTTCGACATTGTCGATCACCCCCTTCTCCTGAAAACATTATCCAATCTCAGCTTCACTGACACTTTCCACTCCTGGTTCTCCTCCTAACTCCCTAAATGCTTATTCTCAATCTCTTTTGTGGGCTCCTGCTCTGCCTCCCACACAATTGTGGGTGTCCCTCAAGGTTCAGTTTTGGGTATCCTTCATTGTCCATCTACACCCATGCCTTTGGAAAGCTCATTTGCTCACATGGCTTCAGCTACAATCTCTATGCAGATAACTCCCAAATCTACATTTTCAGCCATGCTCTCTCTCCCTCTCTATACTCTTTCATTTCCTCCTGCCTAACATCTCTACTTGGATGTCCCACTGTCACCTCAAACTTAAAGTAACTAAAACAGAGCTCCTTATCTTCCCAACCAAACTCTATCTTTCCCTTTACCTTCTCATCATTGTAGCCGGCACCAACATCCTTTTTGTCTTACAAGCCCGTAATCTTGGTGTTATCCTTGACTCCTCTCTCTCATTCAACCCACATATTCAATCCATTACTAAATCCTGTCAGTTCGGCCTTCACAGTAACACTAAAATCTGCCCTTTCCTCTCCAACCAAACTGCTCTTACATTAATACAAATATTTATCCTATCCCACCTTGATTACTGTAACAGTCTCCTTGAGGACCTCTCTGCCTCCTGTCAGTCTCCACTCCAGTCCATACTTCACGCTGCTGTCTGGATCATTTTTCTCGAAAATAACATTCAGGTCAGGTTTTCCCACTCCTCAGTGGAACCTGCAATGGTTGTCCATCCACCTCTGCCTCAAGGAGAGGCTACTTACTGTCAGCTTTAAAGCACACTATCAACCTTTCTCCCCCATATCTCACCTCACTACTCACCTCCTACAACCCAGCCCAGACACTATGCTACTCTAATGACAACCTACTCTCTGTACCTCAGTGTCATTAAGCTCCTTTATATTGGTGTATTGTACTCAGAAAAGCAGTTTATCTTAGTGGAAAGAACATGGGCTTGGGAGTCAGAGGTCTTGGGTTTCTATCCTGGCTCCCCTACTTGTCAGCTGTGACTGGGCAAGTCACTTCACTTCTCTGTGCTTCGGTTGCCTTATTTGCAAAATGGGAATTAAGACTGTGAGCCCCATATGGGATAACCTGATAGCCTTGTATCTATCCCAGAGCTTAGAACAGTGCTTGGCACATAGTAAGCACTTAACAAATACTATCATTATTATTCTTATTACTCTCTCAAGTGCTTAATACAGTACGCTGCAAGCAGTAAGTGCTCAACAAATACAACTGACTGACTTACTAGTCAACCTATCACTCGGCAGTTCCCTGAAATAGGGGAACATGTACAGGTTGGGCAGAAGAAACACTTTAAATATGCCTCATTCCTCCATACTTCTGGATAATAATGCTGCACCTCCTTGTGGGAAGGGAACATCTCTGCCAATTCTGGTATTACACTCTCCCAAGTGGCTTAGTACAGTGCCTGGCACACAGTAACCGCTCAATGAATTCAGTGGACTGATTGATTGAAGGGATACCTTGGCCTTTGGCAACTGGGAATAGAGAGGGTCTTCTAGAGCAGAGGTTTTGAGAAGAGAGTGTAAAAGGTACTGCCTGGTAAAAATGACATCACTTAATGTCACCTAATGTCTGACACTTGCTTTTTCATCCACATTGACTCACAAGTACAATTCATCTTGGCCTAATTGATAGACAACAGGCCTAGGAGTCAGAAGGATCAGGGTTCTAATCCCAGCTCTGCAACTTTGCTGTGTGACCTTGGGCAAGTCACTTCATGTACATTTCAAGCGTTTAGTACAGTGCTCTGCACACAGTAAGTGCTCAATAAATTCGATTGAATGAATCTCTGTGCCTGGTTCCTCCATCTGCAAAATAGGGATTAAGGCTGTGAGCCCCATGTGGTACGGACTGTGTACAACCCATTTTGTATCTACTCAGAACTTAGAACAGTGCCTGGAACAAAGTAAGTGCTTAACAAAGACCACAATTATTATTATGACCAGTAGTAGAATTATCTTCTAACCTGAAGGTCCAAGTCAATCAGTCAAGCGCTTTGGAGAGTATAATACAACAGAATTAGCAGATACATTCTTTGTCCATAATGAGTTTATAGTCTAATAATTAAAAAAGAGAGACAGACAAAGACAGAAACAGAGATGATATAGTTGTACATCATTACTGTACTAAGCATTCTGACCTTCAGGTCTGTGCTGTATCCACTACGCCATGTTTGCTGCTTCTACAAGTGCTTACTATGCTCCTGGCACTGTACTCAGTGTTGGAGTTGATACAAAATAATTGGGATAGACATGGCCCCTGTCCCCTTAATCTCCTTTTACAGATAAGATAACTGAGGCACAGAGAAGTTAAGTGATGTGCTCAAAGTCACACAGCAGATAAGAGGTGGAGTAGGGATTAAATTCGAGGCCCTCTGACTCCCAGGCCTATGGTCTTTCCACTATGCCATGCTGCTTCTCCAAATGGTATTTATTAAGCACTTACGATGAGCCAAGCACTATACTGGGATAGATACAGATAATCAGGGGACCTACAGTCTAAGTAGGAGAGAGAACAGGCATTGAATCACCATTTCTGCAGATGAGGAAACTGAACCACAGAGAAGTTAAATGACTGGCCTGAGATTACTCAGCAGACAGATACATGGCAGATCTGTGATTAGAACCCAGGTCCTCTGACTCCCAGACCTGTGCCCTTTCCCCTGGGCCATGCTGCTTCTCAAAGAAATGGGAATTTTCAGTGGAGGTAAGAAGTTAGGGTCAACAAGGTGATTTTGAGAGCCTTAAGCAAAAAGATAGTAGTTAGAGCTATGGGAGTGGATGAGTTCCCTAAATTAGAATGTAAATCATCAAGAGGAAGGGACTCAGGACAGAGCTTTGAGGAACACCCCCAATTATGGAGTGAAAGGTAGAAAAAGAGCCTGAGAGAGACTGAGAATAAGCAGTCAATGAGGCTTGAGAAAAACTAAGAGAGAACTTGACAGTGAAACCAGAGTTTTGTAGTGTTTCCAAGGAAAGGGAGTGGTCTCCATTGTCAAAGAAAGTTGAGAGGTCTAGGAGGATTTGGATAGAGTAATCTGTTGAATTTTTCAAGAAGATTGTCCTTGGGGACCTTGTGGGAGAATAGTGTCAGTGGAGTGAAGAGGTTGGAATGAAATTATAGAGGTTAAAATAGGGAAGTGGAAGAGAGGAAATTTAGACAGGTGGGGGAATACAACCCAGTGTGTCCAAGTGGATAGAGCATGGGACTGGGAGTCTGAAGGATCTGAATTCTAGTCCCAGCTCCTCCACTTGTCTGCTGTGTGACCTTGGGTAAATTACTTAACTTCTCTTTGCCTCAGGTACCTCATTTGTAAAATGGGGACAGGGACAGGGACTGTGTCCAACCATGTATCTACTCTAGTGTTTAGTACAGTGGCCAGCACACAGTAAGGAGATAACAAATACCATTTAAAAAACAAACAAACTTGAGATTGGATGGGGATAAGAGCTAGGAGATAGAGACAAAATTAGAAGTTGTACTGGAGCCCAGGGAGGGATTTTCAATACAGGGAGATGTGAGCTTATTTGAAGGCAGAGGGGAAGAGACCATCTGAGAGTGAATTATTGAATATGGTGGTCAGTGCGGGAATAATAATAGTAAAATAATGGTATTTGTTAAGTGCTTACTAGATTCCAGGCACTGTACTAAGTGCTAGAATAAGAGTGGGTGCAAGTGAGAAGGGACGATTAACTCAATACTGAATAACCTGTGGTGTTCTCAATGTCTATCACTAAGTGCAGTTTGTTTTTAAAAGCTTTAATCGGCAGTTTCAGAGGTAAATTTGGGGTGAAAAGGTCACCCCAGGCTTATCTGCTTATCTGCTTCAACTTCAGAACAAAGGAATGGAATCTAAAGACAATTTGAAGCTCAAGTCCATCTTAATAAGGATAAAGTTTAAACAGGCATGCTATAGACAGAAGAATTATAAATCAGAATGTAATGAGGAGTCCCTCCATTGGCATCTTAATGCTCACTCCCAGATCACTCTGTGTGTTTTAAAGAACGAACATGCCCCTGGAACACTTGTCTGCTAGGAAGATACTGGACCCAAAGAAGTTTATAATGTTGTTTTCTGAAAAAGATCATAGCAACCTGTTTAGATTTGGAAGACATGAAAATTAATTCCAACATTAGGAAAGTCACTGTAATAAACTGCACAAGCAACATTTCTAGTAAAGAGGGGATTTCTCCCCCTTCAACTCCACCCTTGACCTGATTCCCTGTAATTCTATTCAGCCAGCCAAAGGTCAGCATTGTTTCCCTCTCAGGTAAGCACTGACCTCTCTTGGGAACATACAGAAATCAAATAAGATGTCCCAACATTTTATTTACCGTAGGAAGAATGTGTTAGGGGCTGTAGGGATTGAAACAAGGATTGTGTGATTCTTGCCTCCATTCGAGATATTGACTTTACTGGTGGTCACTCCAGAGATTATGCTATTGTCTCCAAAATTATACTCTGATATCTGATTTCTGAAAATCTTGTATAACGCACAAAAGCCTTTTCAACCAGTTGGAATGACAAACTCTTTAGAATTTATTTAGATGCTCTCTTTTGTTCCAATGAAATAGTACCTTGTGCTTCTAAATGCACAAAAAAGAAGAGCATTTTTTCATACTACTTGGATAAGTGGTGGAATGTCTCACTGCTTAAAATTAGAGACCAGAGGTGGGGTTGGGTATATCTTTGCTTTATTATTAATTCCTTTTGCTTAATCAGCAGGCATGTGAAAGAAAAGGAAATGGTTTGCAGATCTAATGTAGGGATAGAAGTAGAATTTGGATTCAGACTGACCATTAATTGATGCCTTTAATTTTATTGTAAATGTGAAATCTATTTTGGCAAATATATAGCTTAAATATAAAAAGACATGTCAATTTTCATGAAGTAATAACTTTCCTCAAGTTATTTTTAACATTATTGCTCTTCTTACATGTTAATGAAGTTTTTAAGAAATAGAATTGTTGAATGCACAAGCTGTTAAAAGCTCATGTTGATAATATGGTAAATAATTGTCACTGATTACAATTAGCTATAAGGTAGATGGCAGCCTCTTACCAAAAAACAAACAATATAAGTATCTCTTAGACTTCACTTACTATCTGTGATCATTACCCATTTAGGAATGGGGGCTCTGATCACTAGGAATACCTTTTGGTTCCATGAAATCAGCACCTTTTAATGAACAAACCCTGGAGGACCATTTACCTTCATCATTGAAATTTTGGCACAAATAACGAAACATAAATGAACAATGGCCAAATAGGCAATATGAATGTAAATATAAATTAAAAGAAAATATTGGCAATAAAATGGTTTAATCATACTAAGTATTTTCTAAAACATTTCCTGTTTTAAAAAACTCAATATGACATACTTTTAAAAAAATAACATTTATTAAGCACTTACTATGTGCCAAGCATTATACTGAGTGGATAGAGGATAATCAGGCTGGCCACAGCCCCTGTCCCATGTAGGGCTCATAGTTTAAGTTGGAGGGAGGAGTACTTAATCCCTATTGTACAGATAGGGTAATTGAGGCACAGAGAAGATAAGTGATTTGTCCAAGTGTCTAAGACCAAAGCAGAAAAGTGGTGGAGGCGGGATTGGAACCCAGGTCCTTTGATTCCGAGGTCCATACGCTTTCCACCAGGCCTTGCAGCTTCTCTGCTGCTTCTGCTTAACTTTTGGTAGACAGGTCTCCATGTCATTTTCCTAATGTAAAATGGGCACCTATGCATTCATCTGAATTAGCCAAAAGGAGGGTAATGCACACTAACCTGAGTGTACAGTTGTGTCCCACAAATGAGGGAATGGGAGCCACATGACTACAAGGCCTCCTCTTCTGCCTAAGCCACCGCCCAACCCCCCACCCCACAACTCCTTCAACCAAGCACCCTAGGGGTCTCATTGGTGCAGAACGGGCAGAAGCTGGACTGATCACCCCAACCATCAAACATTTAGAATGTTGGGAAATTAACAACCGTTGCACTCTGAACCAGCTTGTCAGAGTGGTGAAAAGCCTCAAAACTTCTCCTTTAGTTTAAAAGTACTGTAGTTTCATTGCTTTTTTTTTTTGTTGTCTTTGTGTTCTTCATTTGTTTTGCTGTCTTAGCCTATAGTATTTATTGAGTGCTTACTGTGTGTTGAGCACTGTGCTAGGTGCTTGGGAGAGTACAGTACAAGAGTTGGTAAACATGTTCTTTTCCCAAAAAGAACTTACAATCTAGCAGAGGAGGCAGACATTTATATAAATAAATAATTCATAGTATGCAATTATGGCTTATAAATTACATATTATTAATTAATTTATCATTTCAGGTTTTTCCTTTCTGCTTACTGTCAACTGCCCTTCTATTTTCTTCTTCGACTGTGGACCCCTTCTGACCCAGGGACTCCCATCTGAATTGTTATCATTGTACCTATGCCCAGCTTCTTATGGTCGTCTCCATCAAGTAGGTGCTTAGTAAATACTGTTTAAAGAATGAACAAAAATGATACTAATATTTGTTCAACACTTACTATATGCCAAATACTTTAGTAAGTGCTGAGATAGATACAAAATAATCAGGTCCCACATGGGGCTCACAGTCGAAACAGGAGAGAGAGTAGGTGTTGAAACTCCACTTTGCAGATGAGGGAACTGAGGCAACAAGAAGTTATGTAACTTGTCCAAGATCACACACCAGGTATGTATGTTGGAATTAGAAATAGAACCTAAATTGTCTGACTCCCAGGTCCGTGCTATTTCCACTAGACAACACTGTTTCCAATAAATGAAATGATGATTGAACGAATGAATGGGTGGGTGAATAAATGAATGAATGAGTGAATGGGCAAATTAATGGATGGCTGAATGAATATTTATGTAATAGTTGGAGGAGGAGGAGGAGGAGTAGCAGCAATCATATGCCTTGAGAGCCTGTCAATGCACTCCAACATTTTGAAGAAGAGTCAATGGAAAGTATTTGTATCAATCAGTCAATCAACTGCATTTATTGATTGAGCCCTTACTATTTGTAGAGAAATGACTAAGTGCTTGGGAGAGTACAATACAGGAGAATTAGCAAACATGTTTCCTACCCATAATAAGTTTACAGTCAAAAGGTAGGGACAGACGTTAATAGGAATTAAATAATTTATAAAATGTAATTTAAAGATATGTACATCAGAGTGGTGGGGTTGGGGAAGGGGCAAATATCAAATGTCCAAAGGTCACAGACACAAATGTATAGACAATGCAAAAATGAGAGGAAGCTGAGGAAAAGAGGACTTAGTCAGGGAAGGTCTCTTGGAGAAGATGAGACCTTAGTAATGCTTTGAAGGTGGAGAGAACAGCAGTCCGGCATCTATGGAGGGGAAAGGAGTTCCAGGCTATAGGAAGGATTTTAGAAAAGAGTCAGAAGAGTGATAAATAAGAACGGGGTTCAGTGAGTAAACTGGAGCTAGATGAATGGAGTGTGTGGACTGGGTTGTAGTAGATTAATGAGGTAGGATGGGGCAAGTTGATTGAGTGCTTTAAAAGCCAATGGTAAGGGTTTTCTAAACTATGTGGAGGTGGATGGGCAGCAATTGCATGTTCTTGAGGAGTGGGGAGACATGAACTGAAGATTTTCATTGACAAATGATTCGTGCAGCAAGAGTGAAGTATGGATCAGAGTCAGATTTGACAGAAGGCTGGGAGGCCAAAGGGCAGATGCAAGACTCAAGGCAGGATAGGATAAGCACTTGGATCAGCACCGTAGCAGTTTGGATGGAGAGGAAAGCATAGATTTTAGTACTGTTGTGAAGATAGAACTGACAGAATTTAGTGGCATATTGAATATATTCGTTGAATGAGAGGGATGAGTCAAGGAAAACGCCAGGTTTGTGAGATAGGAAGGTTAGTGGTACTGTGATGGGAAAGACACAGTGAGGGCAGGGTTTGGATGGGAGGATAAGGAGTTCTGGTTTGGACATGTTGAATTTGAGGTGTTGGCAGGGCATCCAAGTAGAGATGTCTTGAAGGCAGGAGGAAATGCGAGATTGCAGGAAAGGAGAGAGGGCAGGGATGGAGATGTAGATTTGGGAATCTTATGTGTACTTGAAGCCATGGGACCATCACTTTAGTTATAAGGTTAAATTGTGCCTCTTAAGCACATGGAAGCATGTGTTGATTGTTTTGAGTCAGACATTCCAAAAATTAATATGAGCCCCCAGCAGGTCCAAGGCACCCAAGGTATTCCAGACCTAAAAGGGAATCAGGTTCATTCATTTATTCAATAGTATTTATTGAGCACTTACTATGTGCAGAGCTCTGTACTAAGCGCTTGGAACGAACAAGTCGGCAACAGTTAGAGACAGTCCCTGCCGTTTGACGGGCTTACAGTCTAATCGGGGGAGACAGACAAGAACAATGGCAATAAATAGAGTCGAGGGGAAGAACATCTCGTAAAAACAATGGCAACTAAATAGAATCAAGGTGATGTACATTTCATTAACAAAATAAATAGGGTAATGAAAATATACACAGTTGAGCAGACGAGTACAGTGCTGAGGGGATGGGAAGGGAGAGGGGGAGGAGCAGAGGGAAATGGGGGGAAAAGAGGGTTAAGCTGCGGAGAGGTGAAGGGGGGGGGCGGTAGAGGGAGTAGAGGGAGAAGGGGAGCTCAGTCTGGGAAGGCCTCTTGGAGGAGTTGAGGTCCTGGACCCACTATCTGTCTTTCAGAGAGAAGCATTATGGCCTAGTGGAATGACCCCTAAATGGACCCAGCTCTGCCACTTGTCTTCTGTGTGACCTTAAGCAAGTCACTTAACTTCTCTGTACATCAGTTACCTCATCTGTAAAATGGGGATTAAGACTGTGAGCCCCATGTGGAATATGGACTGTCTCCAACCTGATTAGTTTATATCTATCCCAGCATTTAGTACAGTACCTGGCACATAATAAGCATTTAACAAATACTTTAAAAATGACAAAGAAGGGTTTAAGTGAAGTATAGAAGAGAATCGAGTTTGAAGCCTAGAAATGGTAGAAGGCAGAAACGGCATTTAGTAAACCAGTTTAGTAAATATATCATAACCTTATCTTTTTGGAGGCATTATAACTTCAAAATCTAGGAAGAAACCACAATTCCAGTAGACAACCTATTTCACGTGTCAAAAGACTGTTCTCGGCAGTGGTGTCTAACTCAGCGTGTCTTTTTGCGTTCTCAAGGGATAGATCAATTGGCCGCCAAGATATATCAATTTGCAAAGCAGCATTTTGTACTGAGCTTTTAAGTCAATCCAACTACGGCATGATTGCTGGTAGCATGCAATTAGTGTCTAAACCATTTAAAGTTATCCTTATTTTAAAAAGAATCTTTAACATATTGGGAATGATTCAGTTCCGTGGACAGTGGCCATCCCTCTTGACTGAATGGAAAACTGGTGTTTGGCCACCTGATTTCTTTCTGGGAAACCATTGTCCTTGAATTTAGGAAATCATTGTCCAAGTGCTGAAATCATATCCTACAGTAGTGATGAAATGGAGAGGAGCAGTAAGTACAGAAGGAGCAGTAAGTACAGACCTAGTCTGCTTCCCCTGAGAAAAGGAATCTAGGATGGTGTTTCTTTCCTCAGCATTCAAAAGGCCTAAAAAAAATCTGATACTTAGAAGTATTGTTTCCAATCAAACTGCAAATCTTTTAAGATTTCCTCACATTAGCTGCAGGCTTTGAAAATAATCACCCCCCGTATATTTTTAATAATGCCACAAGTGGCTTCCTGCTCATCTGTGTTGTCACCAAATGTCTGTCAAAGGACCATGTGTCATATGGATAACAGATTGTAGAGCGGTCACTTTTGCGACAGGAGTAGTGTGAGGATCAAAGGTTACCCACTTCCTTTCTCCCATGCATCTTTCTCATTTTCTATGACTCCAGTGATAAATGCAGGCTCCCAGAAGGAGGCATTTGTTTCTAAGTTTCATGAAGAAAATAAAATATAAAATGTAAAGGACATCTAGTTAGCACATTTTACCAACTACTCAATGCTCAGGTCTTTGCCTGACCCACCAATTCAAGCCAGATATTAATTCTGGCCTGAGTTTACCAACTAGCCCTTGTGCTTACATTTTATTATGCTTTATCTAACACTTTCTGATTCACTTTTTCAAAGATGATCTCCTTACTCTTTTGCTTTACTCTGCACCATGTTGGAAATAGAGCTTCTAGTACAAGTGGAACTCTATAGAAATCCTGATTATAAATCAAACTGATCCTCTTTGGGTAAATCAAACTCAGCTGACACAAACGAAGTATTTGGAAAATAAACTGCCCAATCATGTTGAGCCCAAAGGAACCTTCAAAGACCAAAATGATATACTGGAGAACTGGAATCATGACTTCAAAGGCTATAAATTAAGTTGCCACAACATGGTCCTGACCAAATTAGGAAATGCAGATCAAACAGAAAAAAAAAAATCAGTTGCTATGGGGTTACCTCACCCAAGTATCTTTCCTATCTAAATTGTATCTTCCTTATAGTCTTTTTTCAATTGCCTCTATCAATCAACCAAAAGTATTTATTGAGTGCTTATTCTGTGCTGAGTCTTGGATTATGAGCTTGTGAGAGTACAACAGACTTAGTAGACATGTTCTCGGCCCCCAAGGAGATTACAATCTTTAAGCTTTTTAAAGAATAAAGAAATGTATGTTGTAGGTGAGTAAAATCTCCAAGAGTAGAGTACATCTCACTTGAAAATAAGCATGGACTTCAGGGTCAATAAGAAAAGACAACACTTTCCCTGATATAAAAGTAGGTATCCTGCCTCTGAACCAGTTTGTCAGCCTTTTTCAATACCTAGACCAAAAAAGTCCAAACCCAAAATGTGATTTCAGAATGCACATATATTATTTCAAGTTACAAATTGGGACTGTGAGAGATAGGGTCCTCAACTACTATAGCGATGGTCACTGTGATGAGATAGGGGTGTGTTTCTGGATCTCATTTACACTGAATTTCATAGTGTTGCTCATCCAACTATTCACCCAACACATCCAATACGTCATCAATGCCTGCTGGTCTCACCTTTACAGTATCGCCAAGATCCACCCTTTCCTCTCCATCCAAACGGCTATTGTGTTGGGACAAACTCTCATAATACCCCAACTGGATTACTGTGTCAGCCTTCTCTCTGATCTCCCTTCCTCCTGTCTCTCCCCACTACAGTCTATTTTTCATTCCACTGCCTGGATCATCTTCCTACAGAAATGCTCTGGGCATGTCACTTCCCTCCTTAAAAACCTCCACTGGCTACCTATCAACCTTCACCCAAAACAAAAACTCCTCACTCTTGACTTCAAAGCTCTCCATCACCTGGTCCCCTCCTACCTCACCTCCCTTGTCTCTTTCTACTGCCCACCCGGTACACTCTGCTCCTCTACCGCTAACCTCCTCACTGTTCCCCCATTCACGCCTATCCCACCGTCGACCCCTGGCCCACGTCCTACCGATGTCCTGGAATGCCCTCCCTCCTCACATCCACCCAACTCTCTTACCCTCTTCGAAGCCCTACTGAGAGCTCACCTCCTCCAAAAGGCCTTCCCAGACTGAGCTCCCCGCTTTTCCCTCAGCTCCCCCTCCACGTTCTGCTCCTCCCCCTTCCCCCTTCAGCTCCCCTCAGCTGAGCCCCCTCTCCCTCTTCTCCCCGTCCCCTCTCCACCCCACCTCCCGCTCCTCCCCCTCTCCCCTTCCCCTCCCCTCAGCGCTGTGCTCATTTGAATATATTATTGATTACCCTATTTATTTTGTTAATGAGGGGCACATCCCCTGATTCTGTTTATCGTGATAATGTTGCCTTGTTTTTGTTTTGTTCTTTTTTGCTTTGCCGTCTGCTTCCTCCGATTAGACTGTGAGGCCGTCATTGGGCAGGGATTGTCTCTGTCTGCTGTTGAATGTTCATTTCAAGTGCTTAGTATGGTGCTCTGCACATAGTAAGCACTCAATAAATACTATTGAATGAATGAACTATACCGAAGTAGTTTTTGCTCATGAAAACGTATTCTCAGTTGCAGAAACCTCCAATCAATCCTTTTCTGAGTTCTTTCCACACCACTCCACTTCCGACCCATCAGCTCTCTGAAGAAACTCTCAATTACTAACTGAGCAGACTAAAGGAGCTAGTATAGTTGATGGTCTGTTCAAGGTCAACCATCTTAGGTGCAAGAGAATCAAGAGAAGCAGAAACTTGTACCCTGGAGGGCCCTCTCCCACAGTGCCCTGGTACTCCAGGCTTAGGCAGGCAACTGGAGGCTCTCCTCTTCCCTCAGCTGACAAGATGCTGCTCACATAGAGAGAGACCCTTTCAGGAAGGCCGGTCCCTAGTCACGTAAGGATTTATAGATTAAAATCTGACATATTGTGTCAGAACTGGAGGAGGATTGGCAATCCAGAGAGAGTCAAGACACTCGTTGTTACCTGACCTGTCTACAAAGAGAGAATGATAATCAATCATTATTACCCTAAACAGCACTTGAGTTTAAACTCCAGTGCTCTCCCCCTTTCTTCCCTCATGGTATGCTTTCATTACCGTCCCAGGTTCCCATTCACCATGTCATCGCCTCCCAAGTTATTGCGTGTGTGTTTTTTCCCACCGTTCCCAATTTCCCATGCTCTGCTGAGTTGGGATTGAGTGGCAGCTAGAAGTCTGAAAGCAGGTGTTGTGGAAGTGAAGCGTGCCATTCAGACAGTACATTAGGTAAAGTAACATTCCCTTGGGAACTCTAATGCTCAGCACTGCAGCAGCCCAACTGTTCCTCAGAGAACAGCAAGGGGCTGGTGCTGACCTGCTCTGACCAGATGTTTTGGAAATGGGCCAGATTTTTGCAAATACAATTGCCTCTAATTTATCAAAGGTGTAATAAGTATTAATGAAGTCCCTTTCTGGACCCTTTAGTTTATAACATGGGCTGAGAAAACAGAGAGGAAAAATTAGGGGCTGCCCCACAATGTTAGTGTCTCTCAAGGGTTGGAAATTGCTCTGACTGTTCACCTTTTTAAAATACACAAATTTCTCTTTTGGGAAGATGGACAAAACATTTAGAGAAATCCACTGGGCAGCAACATGTGTTTAGTGAAGAGAAAAAACAATACATAAATCACAGGAGATAATTCACCTCATTTCTCAGCATTCTTCTTGTGGTATTCTGCTACCCCATTGGACCAAACATAACCGACAGACAACTGAATAAATTCACAACTGCATGTCCTTTCTGATCCCCCCTCTCTGCATTCGCCTCTGAGCCTTTTTTCAACTGACTTTCACACCTGAGAAAATTAGGGGAAATTGATGAAAAAATACTACAAGAACTGCTGCAAACGTGAGTTTATGACTCACAAATGAAAGACGCAACAAAAACCATCAGCAGAAATTAGCTTTCCGTTTCTCAGCACTTTGCTTATATTCAAGAATCCTTCTGGCAGTAGTGCCAGCTCTGTGGGAGTGGAGGGAACAATGGTTTCTAGTTGTGGTGAGCTAAATCATTGTTTTCGCCTTCACCACTTTTCAAGGCCCCAATGGGTCTCAGGTCCCTGACCTAAGCATCACTACGAATGGGTGGCAAGATTTGCTTATCTTCCTTGAGCCATGTTTCACCTCCTTCTTCCCCTGCCCCCTGCCTGCTAAGTAGCTCGAGCTGCAACTGAGATACCGGCTGTTTCTAGGACCGGGATGAGGCCAGATTAGGCTTTGGTTGCTTCTGTGGCTTCTGCTGTGGCCACTAAGGCTAGGGTCTGTTTGCCACCACTATTTTAAGGCAATGAACTAATCCTCCTACGGCTGCTGTGGTTGCTGTTCTTGCTACAGCCACCATCTCCATGATTTGAGTGGTTCACTTTGTGATTGATTAATGCGTGATCTGGTTTGGGTCTGACGCGTTGGGTCTTGAGCAGCACATAGAGAATCCTTCAGAACTAATATTTTTATTCCTCTACCATTTACTCTTCTTCACTTTGTAATCATTCTCAATACTTGACTGTATTTTAATCTTATTCCTGGAAGCCCCATCTCCTAAAGCCTTCTCCACTCCATCAAAGATAGATATCACATTTTACCACCTTATTCAAAATTAACTCCTATACCATCTTATACTAATGTAAAGACATTTTCCCTCATATACCTTGGTGGCGAAACTAGTCTTGAATCAATATTCTGGATTGTAGATGGAAGACTGTGAGCTCGTGTGGGCAGGAATGTATCTGTTTGTTGCTATTTTGTACTCTCTCAAGCACTTAGTACAGTGCTTTGCACACAGTAAGCACTCAATAAATACAATTGAATGAATGAATGAAAGTGAAATCCTAAATGATGAATGAGTCACTGATGTGAAACAGTTGCTGTAGCATTTCAACTATAAGGGAGAGAGAGCTTAAGACACAATCTCCTCCATCTTTTCCCCTACTCTGTCGTTTTCCTGTTCTGTCATCTCTTTCATTTTCCTCTACTGACTTAGAAAACAAAAAAGAAATATTCAAACTCATCTCAGCCTTTCCTCAATCAGGTGAAGTGTTCCTTCTTATTGAAAGGATGTGTCTCTTCTGTGTGGATAGAGCACGGGGGCTGGAATACAGGGGACACCTTGGAAAGGGACCATGTAATGTTCTTCCTCCCACCGTCACTTCACCGCTGATCATTCTACAATTCCACAGTGGGTGCTGACTCAGTACCGGTGACTGAGGGGAATGTTCTGTTCTAAAGTAGAATGAAGCTGGAATGTTTCTAAGTTTAATCAAGTTTCAATAAGCCTTACCAAATACCACCTCTCCAACACAACTTTGAGCACTGCTTATCCCCAGTGGAATTAGCCCTAAATCCATCAGTGACACCTTGTTTCAACTCCTTAAAGGCCAGCTTTTATTTGCCAGGCAAAGGGGAGTGTGATTTCCAAGTCATTTCTCCCTAACCAAGGTAACTTTCCCTAAACTACCTGCAAATATCAGAAGATATTTGCTCCAGTGTCATCATCATTGCCTTCATTCTCATCATCTTCATCATCCCTTTCATCACCATTACTTTAAAGAAGTCAGTGTCTGTTGATGTCTTCACTATTCCCCATGGAGATAGTTAGTCTTCATTGAAAGCTATGGTACCTTTCTCTGAAAACACTAGCCTCTGGCCGTAGTTAGCATTGTACAGTCACTCGAGATTTCAGTGCCACGTGTGTTTCTGCCTTTGACATTTTCCTGCTTCTCATGCTACTGTGCTGGACTTGCTGTCTTCGTTTACTGCCACTGGCCACTCTCCCTTTCTCCTCACTTCTGCTCAAGCCACAAGGGATGTAGAAAAGGCAAGACGTCTGAACAGTGGTCCATGTGGCCCTGGCCATTATTTTTGCCCACATTTTACTTCCCAATTCTTGCCCTCAATCTGGTTTAGGATGACAACATAATACTAATAATAATTAATGTATTTGTTTGTTAAGCATTTACTATGACAGGGACTCTATTAAGTGCTAGGATGGATACAAGCATATCAGGTTGGACACAGCCCCTGTCCCATGTGGGGTTCACAGACTCAATCCTCATTTTACAGATGCAATAACTGAGGCACGGAGAAGTGAAGTGACTTCCCCAAGGTCTCACAACAGACAAGTGGAGGAGCTAGGATTACCTTCTGACTCCCAGGCCTGTGATATACCATGCTGCTTCAATAATTTATTTATTGATGCTGACATAGTAAACCTTTGCAGACGAAGGAATCCCCAACATATGAACACCAAAGCACGTGCAATAGCACCCCTTCAACCCTTGAAAGTTTAGCTCAGGACCCTTTGTGGACAAATCAGACTGGACCCAAATTCAGACATCATAATCTTTGGTATTCAGTTTGTACCAGGATGAGGCTGTGTTGCGCTAGGACAAAAAATCATGGTTCATTACATTAAGCAGCGTAGCATAGTGGATAGAGCATGAGCATGGGAGTGATAAGGACCTGGATTCTAATCCCAGCTCTGCCACATCTGCTATGTGACCTTGGGCAAGTCACTTCACTTCTCTGTGCCTCAGCTTCCTCATCTGAAAAATGGGGTTACAGACTATGAGCCCCACATGGGACAGGGACTAAGCTCAATCTGATTACCTTGTACCTACCCCAGTGTTTATCTTATAACAGTGCTTGGCACATAGTAAACTCTTAAAAAATGCCATCATTATTATCATTATTATTTAGACCATAGAGAGTTGGGTTAAACTAAACTGTGATATAACTTTTCCCCAGTGGGAAGTGAATCTTTTTATTACTGTCACTTTCATAGGGATCTAAGACTTCCAAAAAGTAACTCTGTCACTGACAGACGGGGACATTCTGAGTCTTGATGCTCAGAGTACAAATAATACACATGGATAGACTGATTGGCATTGGCCCAACCCTTAAAAATAAGCCCAGTTTTCTACTTATTCATTCATTCAATCATATTTATTAAGCGCTTACTCTGTGCATAGCATTATACTAACTGCTTGGGAAAGTACAATACAACAATAAATAGTGACATTCCCTGCTCACGACAAGCTCACGGTCTAGCAATTAATAAAATCAATTTGAAGAGGGGCATGGAGGAAAACCTCCAGAATTTCGATCACAGTAGTGTAAAATGTTCACTCTGAAACCCCAAATGAAGTGAAACTGCCCTGTTTGGAGGTTTTGATTCGTTGTAGAAATTGGGGTCAGGGCTGTTTGATGGAAGCTCATAACCATAATGAGCTCAGTGGTTTCCTACAGCTTTAAATCCACACCAAGAAAAGTCAAGGAATCTGAATGTGTTTCACAGTAAAACCCAAAGCTTCCCATAAGCCCCCAACTCAAAATGAAACCCAGGCAGGACAAACTTACCCAAACTGAAACCAGAAAATATTTCAACGGTGCCACTTAGGCCAAAGACATTTTGTTTTCTACCATCCTATACCCCCCTACCCTCAGTGCCTCAATTCATGTGCACAAAGGCCTGCAGGTTGCTGTTTCCTTTGTCGCAGCCACTTGGACCTACTTCAGTGTGTGTCTATGGAAGAGACCCAAAGTTAGCCAGGGCATGTACTTGAAAAGGATTTGTGTTTCTTCGCTGTGTTCCAAGGACTTGTTTTGTCATAACCTGGCTAAAGAATCTTTGAGAGACGGTAATAGAGGAAAAAAAGGCAGAGTAATTGAAAAAAAAAACCTTCATTCCTCTGGTTTATTTAGAAATGTTTCATTCACACATCAGCCTCAAAGATGGGCACCTCATTGCGGGGGAAGAAAGAGGGAACTCTTCTTGTGTATTTTTATTAATTTCTTTTCAAAGTGCCTGAACAACCATTTTCATTCTGGAAACATTTATAAACTGTGCATGTGCACATTTTTTTTCTTTCTTTTTTGCTCATTGAAACCTGCTTAAAAGGCGGAGGGCAGCCTGCCAATTTTTCTAACCCTTTAAAAAAAAAGAAAGAAAGAAATGCAGCCAAATGTGTTCAAAATGCAGACGCTCACTTCCATTTTCATTTTAAAGTATTGGAGTTTATATAGATCAGGATCGGGTTTTTCAGCACCTTTTATCTGAGCTTTTTATTCATGATTATGAGTCAGTTTACTGATCATCAAGAAGCAAACATGTGGCTCCTGATTGGAAAATGAAAAAGCTTTCTTTGGTCGAACGGCTGGTCTGCCCTGGCTGTTTTTTTGCTACTGAATAATATGATTAAATAACTCAATTGTGTCATTTAATAACGCTTTTCTTTTTTTAATGGTTTATCTTTGAATGTGCTTCTTCAGACCAAATTAGGAAATGGGCTGAGTTCTTGTGGGGGGTTTGAAGCTGCAATTTGAAAGATGCTCCTTCTGAACTGTAGTCTTTTCTCCATACACCGCAGCGCATAGCTTTGCATACAAAGCATCCCATATGTTTGAAGTAAGCTGCAGGGGTTGCTACTAACCATATTTTTAAAAGCAGATGTTACTAATCTTCTAAATATTGCACACAAACGATGATGTCACTTATGACTGACAAGGCTTATGGTCCATCGCTCTCTTCTAAGATGACTCTTTAGCACGTGTAGGATTATCAATTCATTTCTGAGAGAGCTTGATCCCATTTGAGCTACTAAGACAGAGTTTCAATTGTAAAGGCAACCAATCAATTAATTGATCAGAGTATTAATAATGATAATAATGATAATAACATTTGTTTAGTACTCCCAGTGCTTAATACAGTGTCTGGAATTATTAGTATTATTAAACAGGGTGGCTTAGTGGAAAAAGCATGGGCTTGGGAGTCAAAGGACATGGGTTCTAATCCCAGCTCCGCCACTTGTCTGCTGTGTGATTTTGGGAGAGTCACTTAACTTCTCTGTGCCTTGGTTCCCTCATCTGTAAAATGGGGATTAAGACTGTGAGCCCCATGTGGTACAGGGACTGTGTCCAACATGACTTTCTTGTATCTACCCCAGCGCTTAGAACAGTGGCTGGCACATAGTAATTGCTTAATGAATACCATCATTACTAATACTATGTGTCAAACACTAAACTAAGTGCTGGGGTAGACACAAGATAACCAGGTTCCACATAGGGCTCATAGTCTAAGTAGGAGGAAGAACATATATTGAATCTACATTTTGCAGAAGAGGAAACTGAGGCACAGAGAAGTTAAGTGAATTGCCCAAGGTCATACTGGATAAATGGCAGAGCGGGGATTAGAACCCAGGTCTTCCGACTCCAAGGCCCATGCTCTTTCCACTAGGCCATACTGCTTCTCTTTTTTGAATGCTTACTGTGTGCAAAGCACTGTACTAATTGTGTGGGAAAGTACAGTACAACAGAGTTGGTAAATATGATCCCTTTCCAGAAGGAGTTTTTAGTCTATAGGGGCAGGCAGACATTAAAGTAGAGTATAATAATATTTACTTAGGTGTCATGGGGTTGGAGTGAGTATCAGAGTGTTCAAGTGATATACACTCACGTGCATAGTTGACACAGAGGGAACGGTTGGTAGCAAAAATGAAAGGCTTAGTCTGGGAAGGCATCTTAGAGAAGCAGTGGTGGCTAAGTTGAAAGAGCCCAGGCAAGGGAGTCATATGTCGTGGCACTTGTCAGCTGTGTGACTTTGGGCAAATCACTTAACTTCTCTGTGCCTCAGTTACCTCATCTGTAAAATGGGGATTAAGACTGTGAGCCCCGCGTGGGACAGCTTGATTACCTTGTATCCATTCCAGTGTTTCAAACAGTGCTTGGCAAATAGTAAATGCTTAACAAATGCCATCATTATTATTTTATTTATTATCTTGGTGGAAATGAGATTTTTAGGAGGGTTTCTAAGGTGGGGAGAATGGTGGACTGTAGAATATTAGCCATTAAAATAAGTGCCGGACCTAATCCTGGCACCGTCGCTTACCTGCCTTGTGAACATGGGAAATAAACGGGTCTTCTCTGTGCTTCAGTTTCCTCATTTGGAAAGTACAGATTGAATGAAGTCCTGTCAGTCCAACCTTCACAACATCGCTAAAATCCACCCTTTCATCCCCATCCAAACTGCTACCACATTAATCCAAGCACTTATCGTATCCCACCTCGATCACTCTTATCAGCCTACTTGCTGACCTCCCAGCCTCCTGCCTCTCCCCACAACAGTCTGTACTTCACTCTGCTGCCCTGATCATTTTTCTATGTAAACATTCAGTCCATGTTTCCCCATTCCTCAAGAAATTCCAGTGGTTGCCCATCCTTCTCTACATCAAACAGAAACACCTTGCCGTCGGCTTTAAAGCACTCTATCACCTTGCCCCCTCCTACCTCACCTCACCACTCTCCTACTACAACTCAGCTTGCACACTTCGCCTCTCTAATGTTAACACATTCACTGTTCCTCGACCTTGTCTATCTCACTGCCGACCTCCTGCCTTCCTCTGCCTCTGGCTTGGAATAGACTGTAAGCCTGTTAAAGGGCAGGGACTGTCTCTGTTACCGAATTGTACACTCCAAGCACTTAGTACAGTGCTCAGCACATAGTAAGCGCTCAATAAATACTATTGAATGAATGAATGAAAAACTGCTTCCCATCCCCCCAAACTGTAAACCCCATGTGGGAAAGGGACTGTGTCCACCCTGATTCTCTTGTATCTTCCCTAGTGCTTAGAACAGTGCTTGACAATAGTAAGTACCACAGTAATTAAATATCCACAGCTTTAAAGAAATTAGGGTAAGAGAATCAGAAATCAGCCAGCAAGCCTATTGTAAAGAAAACCAGAGTAAGAATCATCATATATATTGCACCTATCATTTAAAGGTTCTCTATTCCTTATGTTTGTATGTTTTCTGTAGATATCAGTGTCTTTGGGGTGAATCAGTGTGCTTGCTGTTGTCAGAAACTTGTGGATATCAAGGAATTTGGGAGGATTGGAAAGAAGGTGAGGGTGTTGATGGTGGGTGTAGGTGAAGCCAGTCTACATCTTGAAGGCCCGATGCTTTCTTAAAGTTGTTCTGTTAGGAGTAAGTCCTATGGATGCTGCTGTTGGCAAGGGATGAAATTTGAAAATTCTTCTTAGGCCTGGATTGCATGTGGAGTTTATCCTTTCTATAGTCAAGGATTTCTTTAATTCAAGACACTTTGGAACTGCTCATGCTGAATGCCTGTCAAATTCAGCTGGAATCCCTCTGTTTATCCCTTCTGAATTTCTCACACTGCTACTGCCTCCCCAGGCTTGTCTATTTCTAGAATCATATTCCAGTCCTGAGTCCCATGTCAATACTAACAATAATAATAATAATGATATTTGTTGATTATTTACAATGTGCCAGGCACTGTACTAAGCACTGGGGTACATACAAGATGACTGGATTGGACATAGTCCCTGTCCCACATGGGGCTCACGGTCTTAATCCCCATTTTGCAGATGAGGGAACAGAGGTCGATAGAAGTGAAGAGGCTTAGAACTCAGGTCCTTCTGACTCCCAGACTTGTGCTCCATTCTGGGCATGTCATCACCCTCCTCAAAAATCTCCAGGGTTGCCTATAAACTTCCGTATCAAACAAAAACTCTTCAGTGTTGGTTTCAAAGCTCTCCATCACTTTGCCCCTTCTTACCTCACCTCCCTTCTGTCCTTTTTCATCCCAGACCACACATTCTGCTCCTCTGGTGCCACTAATCTTCTCACTGTGCCTCGATCTTTCCCGTCTCACCGTTGACCCCGGCCCAAGTCCTACCTCTGTCCTGGAATTCCCTCCCTCCTCAAATCCGTCAAACAATCTCTCTTCCCCGCTTCAAAGCCCTAATGAAGGCTCATCTCTTCCAAGAGGCCTTCCCAGGCTAAGCCCCCATTTTCCTCAGCTCCTCTTCTTTTAATAAATACAACTGAATGAATGAATGAATATTCACTAGACCACCCTGCTTCTCTATCTGCTATCTTCAGCAGATGATTCTGTGGGAAACACTAAGGTGAAAGGAGCCTTAAAATCCTGAGATTGCCTATCATCCTCTCTGTCCAGGATGATATCGCTCATCTACAAAAGGAAAAACTGCATATAATAACAATTATGTATTTGTTAAGAACTTAGAATGCAACAAGCACTGTTCTAAGTGCTGGGATAGGTACAAGATAATCAGGTTGGACACAGTCCCTGCCCCACTTGGGGCTGACGGTCTTAATCCCCATTTTACAGGTGAGATAAGTGAGGTCCAGAGAAGTGAAGTGACTTGCCCAGGGTCACGCAGCAGACAAACGATGGAACCGGGATTGAAGGCCCATCTCCTCCAAGAGGCCTTCCCAGGCTAAGCCCCACTTTTCCTCATCTCCCACTCCCTTCTGCATTGCCCTGAGTTGCTCCCTTTGCTCTCCTCCCCCATCACAGCCCCCCAACACTTATGTACATATCTGTAATTTTATTTATTTGTATTGATGTCCATCTCCCCCCTCTAGACTGTTAGCTTATTATGGGCAGGGATTGTCACTGCTCTGCACACAGTAAGCATTTAATAAATACAATTGAATGAATGAATGAATGGATGAATGACACACATACCCTGACTCTCAAGCCATTTGTTCTTGCTACTAGGCCATGGATATAGTAGTCTCATTTTATATGGGATAATGGGATAATGATTGTCCATTCACCTTCACTTCAAACAGAAACAATTAGAAAGTTAGCTTTCTTCTCACTGGGCCCAGGAAGCTGTTTCACTAGCACTGTCCTGGGAGAATGAGAAGAGAAGAGAAATAGAGGCTTATTGGCATTCAATAAATGGAAATATCCCACAGTAGATGGTGTCTTCTGAATCTTCTCCTCAAGTGTTTGAAAACTCACATCAAAGAGGTTAATGACCCTTGTGGCTATGAAACAACAGCAGTACAATTCCTAGATCAGAAAACAGCAGCAGCAGATTGCTATAGAATATGGATCTACAGAGACTACAGAAATCTGCTCAGCAATAGAACCCTAAGCCTGCCTGCTACGGCTGTGTCTGCCTTCTTCTCCATATTTTAGATGTGCTAACAACCCAAAAAGACAAAGTAGTCTCCCATGAATGGATCCAAATTTCTCCACAGGTAATGTGGCTATTTAAAGAAAATAAAAACAGCGAACCTTAAACATTTGAATTGTAGTTTTCCAGCAAACTGACTAAAAGTTCCCTGGAGCCCTCAGTCTGCAAGACAGTAACACATCACACCAGGTTAAAGCAAACCCCAAACACCAAGTGATAAGATGAAATGTACATGGGCATTTAACAGATCTACTTGGAGACTTGGCTTCTAAGAAACATTCAGGGAAATGGTGAGCCTTCAGAAATAAATATGGCTTTTAGCACAAACAGCAAAGAACCTTAAATCTCCAAATACTAGGTTACTTGGCTCCTATTAAGCTTTCAGGGAAATGGTGAGGCTTTAAAAACAAATACAGCATTTAAAGTAAACAGCAGACAACCTTAAGTCTCCAAATACTAAGATGTAAACTCCCTGGCAGTGGGCTTTGTTCCTCCCTTCTTTCACTGAATTCTCACACATCCACTACAGTTCACCACACCCAAAACTGCTAGATCAGACCAATGAGAAAGAGCGTGGCTTAGTGGGAACAGCAAGGGCTTGGGAGTCAGAGGATATGGGTTCTAATCCCTGCTCTGCTACTTGTCTGCTGTGTGACCTTGGGCAAGTCATTTAACTTCCCTGTGCCTCAGTTACCTCATCTGTAAAATGGGGATTAAGACTGTGAGCCCCACTTGGGACAATCGGATTACCTTGTATCTACCCCAGCACTTAGAACAGTGCTTGGCACATAGTAAGAGCTTAACAAATACCATAATTATTATTATGATCCACCGGGCCTAGAATTCCACATCTCACAACAGCTTCAGTATTCTTGGAGGAATAATAATAATACTATTGAGAGTGATTATGGTATTTGTTAAGGGCTTACTATAATCAAAGCACTGTTCTAATCTCTGGGGTAGATACAAGGTAATCAGGTTGGACACAGTACCTGTCCCACATGGGATTCACAGTCTTAATCCCCATTTTATAGATGAGGTAACTGAGGTACAGTGAAGTGAAATGACTTGTGTCTAAAGTCACACAACAGACATGTGGCAGAGCCGGGATTAGAACCCATATCCTCTAACTTCCAAGCCCGTGACCTTTCCATTAGGTCATGTTGCTTCCCAGCCAAGTGAGTTGACTTCCTTCTGGAACCCCATGATAGTGGTTAGCCCGAATCTTTCTTTCTTACCTCCCTGTATTTTCTTTCAAAAGGTCTTTAGGGACCACTAAGCCCTATAGAGTTTAATGAATGGATGGATAGATGGGTGAACATGTGGATGAAAGTATGGACTGGTGAATGGATAAAGGACAAACTCCTTGTGGTTATCCAAATTCCAATCCATCCATGTCTGTGATTATGAATCCAATTAATCAATGCTATTTTCTGAGTGCTTACTATGTGTAGAGCACTGTACTAAGTACTTGGGAAAATATAATATAGCAGAATTGGTAGATATGATCCCTCCCCAAAGGAGCTTACTGTCTTCAGGGGGAAACAGCCATTAAAATGGATTATGGATACAGGAAATTAATCAGTCAATCGATTATATTTATTGAGCACTTACTGTGTGCACAGCTCTGTACTAAGCACTTGGAAGGCTACAACATAACAATGTAACATATTCCCTGTCCACAGTAAGCTTGCAGTCTAGAGTAATTATAATTATGGTATTTGTTAGACGCTTACTATGTGCCAGGCACTATACTAAGCACTGGGGTGAATACGAGCAAAGTGGGTTAGACACCATCCCTGTCATTCATTCATTAAATCATATTTATTGAGTGCTTACTAAGCATTTGGAAAAGTACAACACAACAGTAAATGGACACATTCCCTGCCCACAGCGAGCTTACATCTAATGTGTTGGAGACAGATATCAATACAAATAAATATATTACAGATATGTACATAAGTGCTGTGGGGCTGGGAGGGAGGAAGTCAGGGTGACAAAGAAAGGAGTGGGAGAAGAGGAAAGGGAGGACTTAGGGAAGGCCTCTTGGAAGAGACACACCCTCAGTGAGGCTTTGAAGGTGGGGAGAATAATTGTCGGGGAGGAGGAGTTTTTTGAGGAGTGGGGTGACTTGGCTTGAACAGTTTTGTAGAAAATGATTCGGGCAGCAGAGTGAAGTATGGGCTGGAGTGGGGAAAGGCAGATGGCTAGGGGGTCAGCAAGGAGGGATACATTCGAATTGTACATTCCAAGTGCTTAGTATAGTGCTCTGCACATAGTAAGCACTCAATAAATACTATTGAATGAATGAATGAATGAATGAGGGATAGGATGAATGACTGTAGTAATGACTGGATGAAGAAGATTTAGTGATGGATTGAATATGTGGGTTGAATGAGAGAAAGGAGCCAAGGATAAAGCCAAGGTTATGGGCTTGTGAGACAACTAGGATTGTGGTGGTGTCTACAGTGATAGGAAAGTCAGGGGGAGGAAAGTGTGTCCTACATGGGGCTCACAGTCTCAACCCCCATGTTATAGATGACATAACTGAGGCACAGAGAAATGAAGTGACTTGCTCAAGGTAACAAAGCAGACAAGATGCGGAGCTGAGATTAGAACGCTTGACCTTTTGACTTCCATACCCATAATAATAATAATAATGGCATTTGTTAAGTGCTTACTACGTGCCAAGCACTGTTCTAAGTGCTGGGTGGGATATAAGGTAATCAGGTTGTCCCACATGGGGCTCCCAGTCTTGATCTCCATTTTACAGATGAGGTAACTGAGGCACAGAGAAGTTAAGTGACTTGCCCAAAGTCACATAGCTGACAAGTGGCAAAGTCGGAATTAGAACCCATGACCTCTGACTCCCAAGCCTGTACTCTTTCCATTGAGCCACACTGCTTCTCTCAATCCTCTATGTGAGCTTACAGTCTAGAGGGAAATTGTAGAGTTTAAGACTATTTACAGACGTATCATAGGGTTGGGTTGAGTATCCAAGTAATTATGGAAGCCAGGTAAGGTTGTAACAAGTACTCGTCACCAAGGCAAACTTGCCTTGTCTTTTGCTATCGAGTCATTTCCAACCCAAAATGACCCCCTGAACACATCTCTCCCAGAATTCCCCACTTCCATCTGTAATCATTCTCGTGGTGTATCCATAGAGTTTCTTGGTAAAAATACGAAAGCGTCTTACCACTGTCTCCTTCCGCACAATAAACCTGAGTCTCTGGCCTTGACTCTCTCCCATGCCGCTGCTGCCCAGTACAGATGAGTTTTGACTTGTAACATTGTTTTCCACTTGCTAGCCACTGGGCAAGCTAGGAATGGAATGAATATACCTCTGTTTGACTCTACCTCCCATAGCCTAGTACAATACTGGAAACTGTCCAGGTGTGATCCTGAGAGGGTCCTGGGCAAACTACCTAGTGAATATTGAAAGCTTAGCAAATGATATAGGGAACCAGTGATTCGACTAGAGAATGGATTTAAAAACATTCTTATGTGTCATCTTTCCTAAGAAAATAGCATACTGATTTAGAAAATGAGGGCATTCTCCGAGACCCAGAGGCATAAGGTTGGCCTTGCAGAAAACCTGGCCGCCTGCTGCCCATAAAGCAGCAGCATTAGCAGCAGTGGGAGTCAGAGGCTAGGGGGACTGCGGGCTCAGGTTCATTGCCCTGAGCTAGCAAAGCAGGATGGACCCAGGGACCACCTACTCTTGGCGAGGGATGTTGGGAACAGAAAAGGAAGCTGAGCTCTGCTGACACTCTGCTTTGGAACAGAAGTTGGCCTGTCTCGCTTTAGGGACTCAGGCTAACTGGGGTGAACGGAGGCCCTGGGACATATGGAGTTCATAAATGGGTGCTACTCCACATAGCAAAAGACAAATGTGCCAATCTTGTGGACAGTTTCTAATATTTGATGTTCTTCTCACCTCTTGCTGATTGCCACATTCTTTTCTATCATTTCCCCAGTAAAATACTGAAAGATGACTTTTTTTTAATGCCAGTAATCTATTCCTAAAATTGTGAACTTCAATACTTCAATATCATCTAGTCACCACTAACCCATGTTCTCCCTCTGACCTGGGATTAGCTCCTCCTTTCATATATGACAGGTCTCCTCTCCCTACCACCTTCAAAACCTTATTAAGATCTTAGTTTTTCCAAGAGGTGCTTCCCCAATTAAGCCCTCTTTCCCCCTACTTGCTCACCCTTCTGCATCACCCTGGCACTTGGATCTGTACCCTTGAAGCACTTAATATTCACTTCCCCCTCAGGCCCACAGTATTTATGTACATATCTGAAATTTAATTCGTCTCTCTCTCTCCCACTAAATTGTAAGCTTCTTAGAGACCATGTCTACCAACCCTGTTGTATTGTATTTCCCTAGCGCTCAGTATGATGCTCTACACACAGGAAGCCCTCAATAAATTCAATTGACTGATTGATACTAGAGATCCATGTCCATTTTGGAGAAAGCAGTATGTGGAACTGTGATTTGATTTCCAGTTAACATTTAGAAGTATCCAAAACATATTTCTGTCTGCAAAGTTTGACTTTAGTCATCCTGGAGTGTTCAATATTTGCCACGTTTGCATTTGCTTTCAAATCCACCTCTTGGTTCCTGATCTACCCAAGGTAATAATAATATAATAATAATAATGGCATTTGTTAAGCACTTATTATATGTTACATACTATTTTATGTTCCAGGGTAGATACAAGTTTATCAGACTGGACACAGTCTCTATCCCACATGGGACTCACAATCAAAGTAGGAGAGAATACTGAATCCCCATTTTATAGATGAGGAAACTGAGACATAGAGAAGTTCAGTGATATGCCCAAGGTCACACAGTAATCAACTTGCAGAGCCAGGATTAGAACCCAAGTTGTCCGACTAACAGGCTTGTGCTCCTTCCACTAATTCATGCTGCTTCTCAGAGAGATTGAGTCCTCTTTTGTCACACACCTCACAAACTTGTCTGCGGCTTTTGTTTTTCAGAAGTCCACTGCTACCTTACATTGCTTGAAACTTTCCCTTATGGTGTCTTTAAAATGTATATTGGGCCCTCCCTGTTTGTGTATGTCCCATTTCAGGGCAGCAAACAACAGCTGCAAGCTTCCCCTGTTGCTATCCATTCTCATCACCTGAACCTGTATGGCCTGCTATTATTGTGGAAAAAATAAACAGTTTCTAGGCACATTTATTCCTATCCCCTGTTTGGCTGTTAATTGTATTTTACACTTTCCCAAACTCTGAAAGCCTGAAGTAACTGGTGCCTTTGTATCACCCTCTTCCACCAAACAAAGCCTTTGGAGAAATAGTGGCATGAATTAGCTTACGGTCATCTTATAGTCCAAAAGTGTACCAGTAGTGATTCCAAATTCGAGTTCTTCAGCTCCTAAGCTCTGATTCTATATACCCTAAGCATTTTGCTACTTAACCTCATTTCTACAACACTCATGTGCATATCCCTATACTCTGCTATTTCTCTTGTCTTGTGAATGCTGTTAAGTTGACTCGAACCCATAGCAACTCCTTGGATATATTTCTCCTAGAATATCCCACCTCCATCTGCAATCGTTCTGGCATCAGAGTTATCTTGCTAAAAATATGGAAATGCCTTCTTCTGTGCAGTAAACTTGAGTCTCCACCCTCAACTCTTTCTCATGCTGCTGCTGCCCAGCACAGGTGAGCTTTGTCTTGTAGTAGATTACTTTCCACTATGTAGCACTGCCCAAACTAGGAATGGAATGGGTAGGCCTCTGCTTGACTCTCCCTCCCGTAGCCAAGACTAGTAGAGGTCTGGAAACTCTTCAGGTGCAATCCTGAGAGGGGGGCCCATTTCTCTTAGCTGTAAATTACTTTGAAGTCTGTCTCCCCCACTAGACTGTAAGCCCCTTGTGAGCAGGGATCATGTCTACTAACTTGTTGTACTATCCCAAGGAATTAGTTCAGTGTTCAGCATAGAGCAAGTGCTCAATAAATGCCACTGATGGATTGATTCATTTAACTGAGCCCCATCCAGGATGTCCTGATTGTCTTTTGAGAATAAAAATTCAAGGCCTAATCATCATGCCTTATTTTTGATGGAGATCAGCTGCTGACCCTTGTTCTTAAAAAAACCCTTTATTCGTTCTAAGTCTTTTTGTGAGGCATCCCCCTGTTCTCTCTTTTCTGGGCTTAATCATCTCAATGACTTTGACCTTTACTCAGAGGTCCTGCTGTCCAACTCTTTGAACATTTTTAATGGCTCTCTAGTGGGCCCTCTCAAATTTCTCTAAGTCCTTCTTAAAAGGTGGAACACTACCATTAATCTCATTTGCTGGCATGCATTTGGAATTTTGAGGGAGTCAGGAAGGAACCTGTATAGCAATAATCAAGACCGATGGGAAAAGTTGGGATAAATACGATCCAATACTGCCCAAAGCTTCTTAGACTCCAAACAGAGTAACTCAAGTAGGAACTACCTCTTAAATTCCTGGGAGCTGTAGACATAGATGTATTGGATACATTATCTTGAAATATTTCCTAAGTGGTTCAAGGAACTGTAGAGTTGCTTATTCCCTCTGCTGATGGAACCAAGTTCTGTGCTTCTCTGTCAAGGCCCCAGACTCTTTGAAGGGGAAAGGGTAATAGGATAGTGGAGGTTAGCCCTCTATTTAGGATATAGACACCCTGTCTCTTTCAAGTACAGAAATAATGCTTTTGATTTTTATATGTCCTTGTTCTTCCTCCTACATTAACCAATCAATCGGTGGTATTTACTGAGTTCTTACTGTGTGTAGAACACTGTACTAACAGGTTGAGAGAGTACAATATAACAGAGAAGCAGCCTGGACTAATGGATAGAGCACAGGTCTGGGAGCCAGAAGGACCTGGGTTCTAATCCTGACTCTGACACGTCTGCTGTGTGACCTTGGGAAAGTCACTTAACTTCTCTGTGCCTCACTTTCCTCATCTGCAAAATGGGAATTAAGACTGTGAGCCTCACGTGGGACATGGACTCTATCCAACCTGATTACTTTGTATCTACCTCAGCACTTAAAATAGTGCTTAGCACATAGTAAGTGCTTAACAAATACCATTAAAAAAAAAAAACAAGAGTTGGTAGACACGATCCTTTCCCACAAGGATCTTGCATTCTAGAGGGAGAGCTTACTGTTCTTCTATTAGCTATAACCTCCCAAGAGCAGGAAATGTGTGATTTTCTACTGTTTTACTCTCCCGAACTCTTCTTAGCACAATGCTTTGCACTCAGTAGTTGCTCAATGAAACAGTGATTCATTTTCTTCTAAAAATGGTCCTGAATAATAATAATAATATTAATAATGATGGCATTTGTTAAAGTGCTTACTATGTGCCAGGCACTGTACTAACCACTGGGGTAGATACAAGCCTATCAGGTTGGACACAGTTCCTGTCCCATCTGGGGCTCACAGTCTCAATCCCCATTTTATCTTAATTCCCATTTTATAGATAAGTGAACTGAGACCCAGAAAAGTGAAGTGATTTGCCCAAGGTCACACAGCAAGTAAGTGGCAGAGCCGGGACTAGAACCCATGACCTTTTGTCTCCCAGGTCCGTTTTCTAACCACTATGCCACGCTGCTTCTCACACTGAATCCATTGTCTTCCAAGCCTGAACCTAACTAGGTCACCAGAGACAGAATGAGTAGGATCCATGACACCAGAAAAGGATGATTATGAGAAGCTAGGATAGAGAAAAAGAGTCCTTCATCACTGTGGATTAGTCAAATCCCTTTGTCAGAAGCAATCATTTCAAAAGGGTAATGGTGACCTGCTTCTTCAAATAATCAGTGATACTTATTGAGAACTTAACTGCTTGCAGAGCATTACACTAAATGCTTGGGAAAGTTCAATTCAATAAGGTTGGTACACATGATACCAGCCCTCAAGGGAGCTTACAAGGTCCCAGAAGCCCATGGAGACCATCATGCATGGGTTACCCCAACTCTTTGTTCCCCTCCACATCATGTTCTCCTCCACATAAGAGAAGCAGCATGGCTCAGTTAAAAGAGCCCAGGCTTGGGAGTCAGAGGTCATGGATTTGAATCTCTTGGCTCTGCCACTTGTCAGCTGTGTGACTGTGGGCAAGTAACTTAACTTCTCTGTGCCTCAGTTACCTCATCTATAAAATGGGGATTAAGACTGTGAGCCTCACATGGGACAGCCTGATTACCCTGTATCTACCCCAGCACTTAGAACAGTGCTTTGCATATAGTAAGTGCTTAACAAATACCAACATTATTATTATTATCAAGACCTGCATGGACACCTCATTCTCCATCTACTGGTGCCTGGGACATAGGTCAGGGAACTATTTAGGGTAAATGATATAAATACCCCTTGGCTAAACTACTAATAATTCACTGAATAGCTGAACAGTTGTTCGTAAAGTAGGTTATCCTTATGGGAACCACTGTTTGCACTTGTTTGAATGAAACTATTAGACAAGTCACATTCACTTATGAGGGATAGAACTACCTATCAATCAACCAGTAAAAATCAATAGCATTTATTGATTGTCTACTTAGTGATGGGCACTGTTGGTGCTTGGGAGAGTACGAGTGCAACAAGACACATGTTTCATACCCTCAAGCTTGTGATCTAAAGGAGGGAAGACAGACAAAAGTTGCTTACAGGTAGAAAGAACAAGTCCGAGAAGTAGTGTGGCTCAATGGCAAGAGCATGGGCTTGGGAGTTGGAGGTTGTGGGTACTTACTCCGGCTCTACCACTTGCCACCAGTGTGTGACTCTGAGCAAGCCCCTTCACTTTTATGCCTCAGTTCCCTTATCTGTCAAATGGGGAGGAAGACTGAGACACCCAACACAGGACTACCTGATTACCTTGTACCTACCCCAGTGCTTAGAACAGTGCTTGGCACATAGTAAGTGCTTAACCAATACCATCATCATCATCATCAAAGATATAGTGATTTGTTTCCTCCAACAGTACTTTCAAATCTAGGGATTATGGATTGTACAGTCTATTCCTATTGCTCTATTTTTAATTTTTTTTTATGTTTTTCTCCCTCATTAGAAGCTAAGCTCTTTGTGGACGGGGCCACCTCATATGGAAAATAGGGATGCATTACCTGTTCTTTCTCCCTCTTTGACTCAGCCATATGAGGGACAGGACTGTAGCTGCCCTGATTATGTCCTCTCTAACTCAGAGCTCAGTACTGTGTTTGACACATCTTGCCTTGTCTTATGCTGTGGAGTCATCTCCGACCCATAGTGACTCCATGGATATATCTCTCCCAGAATGCCTCCCCTGACACCCCCATCCCCTCCATCTGCAATCATTCTGCTAGTTTATCCATAGTTTTCTTGGTAAAAATATGCAAGTAATTTACCATTGCATCCTTCCATGCAGTGAACTTGAGTCTCTGCCCTCGACACTCCCCCAAGCTGCTGCTGCCAACACAAGTGAGTTTTGACTTGTAGCAGATTGCCTTCCACTCGCTAGCCACTGCCCAAGCTAGGAATGGAATGGGTAGGCCTCTGCTTGACTGTCCCTCCCATAGCCAAAACTGGTAGAGTACTGGAAACTCTCCAGGTGTGATCCTGAGAGGGGGTTTGGCACACAGAGTGTAACAAATACCTGATTATTACCCAGTTTACTTCAAATTTGTTTTAAAATCCTTATGAGCAGGGATCATGTCTACCAACTCCAATGTATTATACTCCCCCAAGCCCTTATTACAATGCTCTGCAGACAGTAAGTGCTTAATAAGCATCATTGATTAATTCATTGATCTCACAAGGGTGAAGATCAAATGTTAGACTTGAGATTCTGTTGTCCCCAAATCACATCAGTTCTTTAGAATGATGATTCCAGTTCTCAAGTCTCTATTTGAGTTGATGTCTTTCTCAAGCACTAACATTTCCTTTTGAAATGAAAAAAAACATTTGATTATCTTTGTTGTTCCCAACATCGATTTTTAGATCGAATGAGACAAATTTCAAAATATGCTCGAGGGACTTTTCTCCAGTAGCCATTCCATTCAAAAATCTGCAGTTGAAATGATTTTCAAAATGATATGCACACAAGTTCTTGGTAGAATATTCTTTGAATTTGAATGGCTATTTGAAAATGAGCTTGGGTACATCAAGTATGATGATTCCAAACTGATGAATGATATTGAATAGATTTTTGTATCATGCTGCCATTAAATTAAATTGGTTATCAACCAGATCTCTATGTTTTCTCATAAATCACAATCGAGATTTTCCTACAATGGCCTCTTTCCAAAATGTTTTGCCTGCCAACACCCAAAATATATAGGTGTTCTTTTGCAATCATTGGTTTTGTGACTTGGATGAAGATTAGAAATGGGCGAATTGCACGTTTGCACATCAGCACTTTAGAAACTAATAAATGTTTCTTGCCTCAATTTTCAAATGGGTCTTTCTTCATGTTTTCAAGGTCTGAAAATGATACCATTTGGTTATGCTTACATTGTGCCAGAAAATTTGTTGTATCAGACCTAAAGGTAATTTTTTGTACCAGAGATGCTTCACATCACATTTATAGCTTTACGAAATATTACGTTACCAAATGTTGAATCATACCAGAAGCTTTTCATATAGTATCCTATTACCTAATTTCATATCTGCCTATTACAAGAAAATATATCCTATTATAAATTATCTAATCATATTTCTAATCTTTAAAACTTAATCTTAGGTATATGTCACTCAGTAATCTGATAGTCTTCATATTTTACCCTTTATTCTCTACTGTTTCATATTACGATCACTTATTTATTTTATTGCCTTTAATACATGTCTCAGTTTTCATTATGCTTACTGTGACATGAAGAGGAAATAGGTAGGAAATATACAGGTTTAAAACTTTTGAGAGTCATCAAACAGTTTAATTATCAGAAGGTTAGCACATATTTAATGATGCAATAATGTGCTATTACATCTCTATCATCTACTTATTTAAAACCTTTTTTTCAAGTGCTCATAGTGTATAAACACACACACACACACACACTATGAGCACTTGAAGAAAAGGTATTAAATAAGTAGATGATAGATGTAATCATATATATATAAAATATAATGTATATATATATAATGCAATATATATATATATATATATATCCTCTATTCTGTAAGGTCACTGTGGGCACGGAATGTGTCTGTTTTGCTATATTGTACTCTCCCAAGTGTTTAATACAGTGTTGTGCACACAGTAAGCTCTCAATAAACATGATTGATTGACTCATTAGTCTCCCTTTTTCAATATATCTGCAAGAGTTAATGAGGGGCAGGTTTTGTCAGTGGCTAGGGATGGCGAGCTTTCCGACGAGTCAGTTGTCGTCCAAGGATTAAATTATCCTCAGCCATTTTGACTGATGGATCTCTCAGTCGAGATAAATACTGAATGCAAAGAGAGAGGGATGATCCCAAAACGCTGGTCATGTGATATCACAGTTCACTCAAGACCAGTGTCATCAGCTTTTTAGCTTTTCCATTTGATTGTATACTCCTCGAGGTCAGGGGTCATGTCATTTAGTTCTCTGAAATGTTCCCAAGTGCTTAATTCAAAGATATAAGCTCCTAGTGAAGAGGGAATGTGTCTACCAATGCTGTTGTATTATACTCTCCCATGCACTTAGTATAGAAAGTGTCCAGTGAATACCATAGTTTGATTGATTGATCTTCCCACAGAAGGCACTTAGTAAACACTGCTGCTGCTGTCCTTGATGAATATCACAAAACTTATTGTGGTGATACTCCCTGGACTCACTGGTAGAAGTAGGAAAAGGGACAGAATAGTTGCACTAAGGCAGGCTATTGTATGAGAAACACAAAAGTCATCTCTTCTCCAAGATCTGCTTTGTGAGTTGATGAAAACCTAAGATGAGCCCATGTGGCGATTGGAACACTTCCTGGTGATAGGTTGTTTCTTTTCTCTTGGTTATGTACACAGTTCCCACTGCATGATACTTCTGGACATGATAGCACATATCCCGGAATAGTGGCTTTCCCGTCAAAGGGCTGATTCCCACTGTATGGAATTCCGCCCTCTGGAAGGGATGGCTGTGGGTTGGACGCTTAGGCAGCAAGCATCTCATTTCAGTGGGCTCCTCAGATTATATTCTTTTCATCTTTCAGAGAATCCTTATGCTATTTTCCAGGCAGTGAGTTAATATCCAACAGATTTCAGCCTCCACGGCTTTAGAAATTCTGTTATTACTGTAGGTTTTCACAGTAGAGACTATGGTTATATTCTTTAAGGGTTCTTCGGTGCATAGCCCAGAGGAGATTCCCTACAACTTGAAAAGAGAATACATAAAATAAAATGCCACATATCTCCCTGAAAAGATATCACTCTCCTTTATTATTTTTTCCTTCAAATTACTAGGTCACTTCAAACAATCTCAAAATATAATGGAAGCAATATGGGTTGACTCTTGATGTTGCCTTCTCTAATTAGTGTTTTATTAATTACACTCTTGAGTAATATAATACACGTTGGTCATGACCTCTCTTTGCATTCAACTACATGGAGTGGTTCCAATTATCAATAAACTTTAATGCAGAAGGTTTGATTGTGCAAGTTTCATTATTCTGAGCAAAGTGTTAAAGCTGAGTTCTAGTCCTGAGAAAAGACTGCTACAGGCCTATAATGTGGCAGCAAAGCATCACGGGTGCATTAGGATGGTTTCTGGTGGTAAGGGGATGTTGTCATTAGCCTGTTCCCCCTAGTAGGGATGAGAGAAGTTTTGGTTGGCAGCTCAGGAGTTCACTGAGCAGAAACTTCACTCCAGAACCTGCCCTCTCAAAGGTCACCAATCTTCTCCTTCTTGCCAAATCCAGCGGCTTCTACTACATTTTTTATGGCATTTTTAAATGCTCACATGTGTCAGGAACTATTCTAAGCACTGGGGTAGAATTCAAGCTAATCAGGTTGGACACAGTCCATGTTCCACATGGACTCACTAAATTAATCCCCATTTTACAGATGAGGTAACTGAGGCAGAAAAAGTTAAATGGCTTGCTCAAGGTCACACAGAGGCAAGTGAAGGGGCCAGGATTAGAACCTGGTCCTTCTGACCCTAGTCCCATGCCCTATTTACTAGGCCACTCTGCTTCTCAATCCTAATCTTCCTCAACCTTTTGGCAATCTTTGACACTCTCAACCACCCCTTTCTCCTGCACACATCATCCAAATTTGGTTTTAGTGTCACCGTCCTCTTCTCATTCTCCTCCTAGATCTCTGGCCTCTCATTCTCAATTTATTTCACAGGCTCCTCCTCTACCTCCCATCCTTCAGCTGTGAGAGTCCCTCCAGGTTCAGTTCTGGTTTCCTTTCTATTCTCCATCTACACTCACTCCCTTGGAGAACTCATTCACTTCAACTTCATTCACTTCGACATTTCCAACCTCCTTCACAGGCTCGCATTTCCTCCTGCCTCAGGACTTGAATATCCCACCAACACCTCAAACTTAACATGTCCAAAACAGAACTCCTCATCTTCACACTCAGACTCTGTCCTCCCCATGACTTTTCATTTGCTCATTCAATTGTATTTATTGAGCACTTACCGCGTGCAGAGCATTGTACTAAACTCTTGGAAAATATAATACAGCAATAAAGAGAGACAATCTCTTCCCACTATGGGCTCATAGTCTACAGGGGGTGAGACAGACATCAATACAAGAAATATTTTCCATCATTAGACAGTACCACCATCTTTCCATGTCTCTCTAGCCTGTAACCTTGGTGTTATCCTCAACTCATCTCTCATCTTCAACACACATATTCAAACACTCATCAGACATGTCGGTTCAACCCTCACAACATCAATAAAATCCACCCTTTCCTCTCCATCCAAACCACTACCACTTTAATACCATTACTCATCCTCACCTTGATTACTACACCAGCCTCTTCACTGACCTCTCAGCATCATGTCTCTCTCTACTCCAGTAGATGCTGCCTGGTTCATTTTTATACAAAACTATTCAGTCCATCTTTCCTGTCTACTCCAGAACCTCTAGTGGTTGCCCAGTTACCTCCGCATCAAACAGAAACTCCTTACCATAAGCATTAAAGCATTCAGTAATCTTACCTCTTCCTGTTTTTCCTCCCTGATTTCCAACTATGATTTAGCCCACACACTTCACTCCTCTAATGCCAATCCACTCACTGAAACTTGATCTCGTCCATCTTATCGCTGACCTCTTGCCCATATTCATTAATTCAATCATATTTATTGAGTGCTTACGGCACACAGAGCACTATACTAAGCGCCACTAAGGCCATTACCTGCCTCTGGCCTAGAACCCCCACCCTCTTCTTATACAATAGATCATCACTTTGCCCACCTTCAAAGGCTTAATAAAAGCATATTTCCTCCAAGATGCCTTCCCCAGTTAAGCCCTCATTACATCTTCTCCCACTCCCTTCTGTGTCCCACCCTTCACACCCTTCACACCCTTCACTGACCCCTCCTTCAGCCCCACAACACTTAGGTACATATCCCTTATTCATTTATTTATATTAAAGTCTGTCTACCCCTCTAGGCTGAAAGCTCACTGCCGGCAACATGTCTACCAACTCTGTTACGTTGTACTCTCCCAAGTGCTGGAGAAGCAGCATGGCCTAGTGGCAAGAATATGGGCTTGAGAGTCAGAGGACCTGGGTTCTAATCCTGGTTCCACACTTGTCTGCTCTGTAGCTTTGGGCAAGTCACTTCACTTCTCTGGGCCTCAGTTACCACATCGGTAAAATGGGATTAAGGCTGTGAGCCCTATGTGGGACAACCTGATTATGGGACAACCTGATTACCTTCTATCTACCTCAGCGCTTAGAACAGTTCTTAGCACATAGTAAGTGCTCAATAAATTCCATCATCATCATCATCAAGTGCTTAGTACAGTGCTCTGCACACAGTAAGCACTCAATAAATCTGATTGATTCATTGATTGATTGATTTGGGGTGGAATTCATCTTCAATGAATGTCTCTGTCTCTGCAATAAAAAGAAGCAGAAGACAGGAATCCTCAGGAGGAGGAGGAAGAGAGGAGGGGAGGATTTCTCCTTCCCCAGTCTCACCCCAAGAATTGCTTTATTCTTCTTATTTCATCTTCCCAGTGGTATATCTGGTGATAATGAGGACTCATGAAAGGCTCCTATTTCCTGACTGGCATGAAGACCCACGACATTCAAACATATTTTGGTGGCATTTTTCCAGTCACCAATTTTCTATTCATCCTGAATTCCAATGGATACAGGAAAGTGTGTGGATGGTGTGGGGCTTGCCATCACTACTATGAGTACTATAGATAAGTATCCCTCTGATTCTTAGAAATCTAGCACAGGATTCACTGAAATTAGTCAAGAGTGAGTTAGTAGATAGAGCAGGGGCCTGAGAGTAAGAAGGTGATAGTTCTGAACCCTGCTCAGCAACTTTTCTGCTATGTGACCTTAGGCAAGTCGTTTTGCTTCTCTTTGCTTCAATTACCTCATCCATAAAATGAGGATTGAGACTGTGAGCCCCCATGTGGGACAGGGACTATGTCTAACCTGATTAGCTTGTATCCACTCCAGCACTTTGCACAGTGCCTGGCACAAAGGAAGCGCGTAACAAATACCATCATTATCATCAAAAGAGACAGATACAATTTAGATCAACTTTGAATAGCATCCCATACCAAAAACTTAAAAAAAGAAGAAAAAAGGCACAGTTGAAAAGGGGTAAAAGGATTTAATGACATTATTAATCTAATTTTCTGGAAATTTTCAAATACATTTTAAATATGATTCATATGGGAAAAGAATATGATTCAGTGATTATAATAACATGACTGTAGCTTCAAGGGCAGTGGTGCTGAAACTGGAGAACGGAGCCACCTGGATAGTTGGAGGGGAAATTCTCACAGGATGTTGTTGAGACTGAACTATGGGACAAATCATGACTAATAGGCCAGTCTCTTCTTTTTGACCCAACTATCATTGGAGGTCCCACCTACCATACTTCCGAGTCACAGTTTGGGCTCCAGTCTTTTCCTTCTGCCCCGCTTACTGGTCCGATATCATCTTGTTACTTGCCTGCACATTCTTCACATTGGCCCGGAACATACCACCAACAGCAAAACCATTACTGAGACAGACCGCTAATCTTTCAGCCTAGTGATCACTCGCCTTATGCTCAGAGGAACTATGTGTTGGTTGCCCCCTTGACATTCCTAATAATAATATGTGGTATTTGTTCAGGACTTATTATGAGTCAAGCACTGTATTAAAGTCCTGGGGTAGATATAAGTTAATCAGGTCAGGCACAATCTCTAACTTACAAGGAGCTGGTGGTCTAAGTAGGAGGGAAGACAGATAATGAATCCTCTCTTTGTCGATGAGGAAACTGAGGAACGGAGACATTAAGTGACCTGTCCAAGGTCACACAGCTAACAAGTGGTAAAGCCAGCATTAAGCTCATTATGGGCAGGGAACATGTCTGGTAATGCTGTTGTACTCTTCCAAGCACTTAGTACAGTGTTCTGCAAATAAGAAATGCATAATAAATAGAATTGATTGATTAGCAGCCAAGGTCCTTTGACTTCCAGGGTGATGCTCTTTCCATTAGGCAGCACCGCTTCATCTTTCCATTCATTTATGAATTTATTAAAACATCCAGCCAGCTCTTCATCTATCTTTCCAAATATCCATCCATTCTTATAGTATTTATTGTCTTTCTCTGAGCAGAGTACTGTATTAAGTCCTTGGGTTTGTTCAATAAAAGTTAAAAACATGGTCCCGGTCATCAAAGACTTTACAATCTAATGGGAGAGAATGATGAACAGATGATATGCACCGTGGAAACAGGAGGAAAAACTCAGATACATTCATCCTCATGGTTAGACTGTGTCATCTAACATCCCTGGCTTTTCTCTTATATTTCCCTAATTTCCTCACTAGAAACTCTACTTTGCAAATTGCTTGGCAGCCCTCCCAATTGCCTATGTTAACAATTGACAAATAACTACCCCTCTACTGCATGCAGAAGTAATTCCTTTTACCTATCACCTCCAACTTTCAAGGGTCATATGCTTGTCCTCTTGTTGTGGGAAATGAACAACTATTATATACGTACTTTGCACTCACTCTTCACGAGGGTGAAAATGACAATCAAGGCCCCTCAGTCTTCAGTTTTTCCGAGATAAGAGTCTTTTCATTCTTCCCTAATATAGAAGCTTCTTCATCTTCCTCCTCAATTTGCTATTTTCTAAAGGCTGGTTGGTCATTGGGCACTGAGGCCATGATATAGGTAAAAACATATGTGTCTCCCTAATCAGTACTCTATTCCCAAGAGTCCCATGTGGGACATTGTGTCCAATCTGATTGCCTTGTATCTACTTCAGTGCTTAGTATAGTGCTTGGCCCATAGTAAATGCTTAGGATGATAACAACAACAACTGTGATTAGAATAACGATATACTGATGATGATGATGATGATGATGATAGTAATAAGAATAGCAATACTACTACTGTTAATAATAATAACACGACACAGCTGATTTTTGGAATCACCTCAGAGTGGGACTGCAATTTTGAAATGTTTATCCTTTCAAATTGAAACTCATAAGAGAATTTGAGAATTGATGAGGAGAGCTGAAGGGTGATCAAAATATTTTAATAATTCAGGCTCTGTTCAGAGTGTAATTTGATTTGAACTTTATGTGTTTCACATTATGAGTGGAGCAAACTGATAGCCAATTGTGGCTAATCATAGCTCTTCTTTGGAGCCCTACAGGCTGTCCACTGTCTTTATATGATAGGAGTTGACCCATCTCAGATTACTGCATACATGTTGGTCTCTCTGTGGTTATTTCCTAGTATCCCATAGGGAGCTCTAAATCGACTAAAATTGTGTCCCCGTAGGTCCTTTAAAGATTTTTTCCTTGCATCTTTGTTTGAATGCTCCACTTCAACTAGCTGGTGATCATAGCTCAGGAACCTGACTCAGGCTGAGGGAAAATGTCTATTATGAATTCAAGTTGAACTTACCTCCATGTTGTTCCGCAGTTTGATTTGTGCAGGGGATGGGTAGAGATGCTAATTCCCTTCTCCTGCTCATCCATAATTCTCTTCCTACCAATTCCAATAGTCAGCTAAGTGCTGTGTTGTTATTATTCTCTTCTTTGACTGATCCATCTTATTCTCTTTTGATGGCTCCTCCTCTACCTCCATTTCCTAACTATAAGTGTCCTTCAAGCATCACTTCTGGGTACACTTTTCTTCTCACTCTCACACTCACTCCTTTGTGGTATTCATCTGCTCCCACATCATCAACTATCACCTCTATGTGGATGTCTCCCAAATCCATCTCATTAGCCCCTATCTCTCCTTCTCTTGATCATGTGTTTTCTCCTGGCTCTAGGTTATCCCCACATGGATGTCCTATCAACACCTCAAGTTCAACATGTCATCTTACATCTCACAAATCCTCTTCTCCAACTTCTCCATCACAATTGACAGAGCCACCATCCTCTCCTCTCTCAAACTTGGGAACCTTGGGATTATCCTTGACTCCTCCCTCTATTTCAACCTGCGTGTTCAGTCTGTCTCCAAATCCCATTTAGATTGCCAGATTCATCAAGTCTTTGCTCATCTCTCCAATTATTGATGGCTAGAGGCTGAATCTTGTTGAAGTGAATGATAGTCTGCAAGCTTTATTCTCCCAATATATGCCCATTTTTAGGCAGCATTGAACTTAAGACAGGGAGTTTATTCCATTCCATCCAAAGTAATTCCAGAATGGAGTTGGGAATTAGGGACCTATGAATGGCAATAATGATGAAAAAGTCACCATGTTAAAAGATTTAGGATATTTAATTCTGAGGGAATTTTTAAAGACAATGATATGTCTTAAGCCCTGGGGCAGATATAATAGAATGAGATTGGACACAGGCAACTTAGTTGGATAGAGACCACATAGGACTCACAGTTAATAGGGAGAGAGAGTATCTTATTCCTAAGTTGTAGTTTGGAGAACTGAGGCACCGAGGGTTTAAGTGATTTCCCCAAGGTCCCACAGCACGCCAGTGGCAGTGCTGAGATTAGAATGAAGGTCTGCTGAATCGCAACGCTATCTTCTTTCTATTAGGCCATGCTACCCCTGGACAGCAAATGGTAAGTACTCCGATTTTTTTAAAAAATTATGCTCATTAGAGTAGTAAATCATCTGTTAAGTGCTACTCAAATAGCATGGCTCCTTCTCCGAATCCTTTTAACCAATTCGTATCAAGATATTTCAAAAGAATGACAGCATTTGTTAAGTGCTTACTGTATGGCAGGCACTGAACTATGCACTGGGGTGGATACAGGCAAATCTAGTTGGACACAATCCCTGTCCCATGTTGGGCTCACAGTCACAACCCCCATTTTACAGATGAGGTAACTGAGGCACAGAGAACTGAAGTGACTTGTCCAAGGTCACCCAGCAGACAATTGGAGGAGCTGGAATTAGAACCCATGACCTTCTGAATCAGTACAATACTTTGCACATTGTAAGTGCTCAGTACCTACTGTTGATTAATTAATTTCACAATGGCTTTACTCAACTGTAGTTTTAATCTTCTATATTTTTCAAGGTATGATTTGAGGAAACACTATCAAAACAGAGTAGGATATTCCATTTTCAACAGTAAGTACTTTGTAAATACTATTACTATCTAAAACATCTTAGTGGTCTGGTCATCACTTTGGTTGATCAAGAGGAGGTGAATGTCTTCAGGAAACTCTTACAAAGAACTGATAAGGATGAAATCTAAGGAACCAAATTCTCTGTTCAGAAGCCAGGTGGAATGTATGAAGGCACAGCCTGTCCCAGTATTCCTACTTAACATATATTTATCTTAAAATTGACCTGAAGATAGAAACCAAGTTCTCCTGGAAAGAGTAAAGACAATCTCTCCCCTATTCTTCTTTGTGAGGTTTCATTTAAGCAAGTACTAGTCCAGCTGCCAACCTGTGCACTAGTGTTTGATTCTGATGGCAGTTAAAGTGAGTATGAGCTTCACCAAAGAAGTATATTTAAGGACTCGGAATAATCCTCATCCTAGGCCATAATGGAAGGAAATGCACACCTAGAGAATTATTTTTCTAAACAAGCCAATTTGGGCAATAAATGTAATATTGGCTACAGAGTTCTCTCCGAAACTGGGTACCAAAAGGGACTTAATGAAAATCTAACAGATCCCCAGACCAGTGTTTTTTGAGGTTCATGGAGGCAAGACACTGTGCAGTTACTTGGAGATCACATTTCTACTACAATGAGAAGAGATTTCCCTGGAGAATGAGATCATACAAAACTAGTATGTGCTGTCCAGAGTTTAAGGAGGACTGGGAGATCAATTTTACCAATTTTATTATTGCTTTACTCTGGCAGACTTTTTTTTTTTTCCTAAATCATATCATCTCCATGAATACGATCTGTAATTATGTGGTTGTATATGGTCAGCTGACAGTGAAGTCTATATCCATACACCTGTCTTCCTCGAGGTATCATGAGTCAATATTTAATGATGAGAATAAGTTCTTTTAGACTACTGTCATTTGGTGAAATCACTGTTTTTCCAGGCTATAGGGGGCGTGCCCAGTAATAGACATTTCAGAATTGCAGAGGGGAAAGTAAATTTCTCGAATGTGAAATCCTAGAGAGGGCTCTATGGTTCTTTGTGCTGTTGATCTAATGTAATCATCCAGTATCCACAATTTCTACTGTGTGAAGATTTGAGAGTGCAAATCATTGTGCATGGCAGGGAGTAGGGGGTGGTGAGGAAAAGGGAGAGTGTGCATCATTTTGGGGTTACAATTCCTGAATTTTTAGCAAGGGAAAAATGTTTCCTAGCAATAAAGGGTAATGGAGAGGTAAGAAGAGGATGAGATTGTGGGTTTTTTCTTATCATAATAAGAGGAATATCTACCTTTGAATAGTTTCAGGTAACATGGGCTTAATGTGCTCCCTTTTCACTCCCTTTGTATGCTCTCTTTGTAGAAATAACTGCTGTCTTTGGAAGATGACACTTCTGATGGTGATTTTTTTTAATGTACAAATGTGTGCAGGTGTGGTTTTCTCAATAAACCCTTTCATTATGTAAAGACTGTCTTCTGCTGCATTACAGCTTTAGCCACTATAGGACCTGACATTTTTCACTTCTACCTTTCTCTGTTAAAATTTCCTTGAAGCTATCTTTAAGATAGTTTTTTTTCCTTGGATTTTATTTTGCACAAGTTGACTATTTAAAATCAAGTCATAATAAAGTGCTCACTTTGTAAAACTTTTTAAAATTATCATACTTGACTGTAAGCTCACTGTGGGAGGGGAACAAGTCCATCAACTTTATTATATTGTACTTCCCCAAGCACTTAATATAGTGGTCTGTACACAGTAAGTGCTCAATAAATATGATTGACTGGCTGATCATTCTTTCCTTCCTCCAAGATGTAGTAATAATAATAATAGTAATAAAATTATGTAATTTGTTAAACATTTTACTATGTTATCATATCACACTGTACTAAGCACTGGGGTAGATACAATTCACTCAAATCAGACACAATTTCTGTCCCACATGTTGCTCACAATCTAAGAGGGCAGGAGAACAGGTATTGGATCCCCATTGTACAGATGAGGAAATTGAGGCACAGAGAAGTCAAGTACTTTTGTCCAAGGTCAGACAACAACAACAGGCAAGTTGTGAAGCCAGAATTGGAACCCAAGTCTCCTTATACAAAGGCCCATGCTCTTTCCACTAGACACTGCTTAGTTCTAAGGGAGACATTCCACCTCTAATTGCTGAAAGCCATTTCACTCTTTTCTACTTGCTGCCTCCCAGCTGTTTAAGGTTATGCGATTCATTTAAGGTTTTTGCTTCACTGGGTCTCTAAAACAGTACTAGTGTCCTACTTGTTTATGGTTATCTCACTTCAGCTCACCATGAAGTAGGGTTTCTGTGTTTTGTTGCTTCCCAGTGTCCTCATCTACACATTCAATAAAGGTGTGAAGCGACATGGGTTGCTACATTCCTGGAGGATTGGCTGTACTTGGACTTCATCATGTGTGATCCCATCTTGTCAGGTTATAAAAACAGAGGACACTGAATCCAGCTCTATGCTTTAGAAGGCCGCCCAAGGGATAATTTAATGTAGAATACTAGCAACAGTGCAGAATAAGCTACCAAAGAGACCCAAGGGAACTCTAAATAAGGCTAAGAAAGGGGAGCCTCTTCTCCTTTCTTTCTGGACTACTGAACAACCCCATATGCCCAGATGGTAATGGAAGAGCAAAGTGGTGTACCGCCATATAACTAGCTCACATGTTGCAGGGACCCCACTAAGCAGTAAGCCCAACTTCAAAATTGAATGCTGCTTGTCTGGCACAAGGGTGTTTGGCTGTCATATTTGGATGGATTTATTGGCAACTCGTGCCGGTTAGTACATTCAAGCTTGAAAGCATCAGAGTTTCAGTAGTTTTTTCTCACTGCCTGAAACAACAACCACACACAGTCCGTGGCAAGGAAAATAATGGGGAGCCTGTCCTTATTATGTTTGTTTTGGAAGGAAGGAATACAGAATCTGTCTCCTCCTAAAACATCATGGCTTCCAGAAATAGCAAGAGTCTCCTTTATCCCGGAGGCAGTCAATGTGGACCAGTGCTATCATCTTCCCTGAAATCCGTGCCGGTGACTTACGAGCTGGAGCCTGGTTACGTTGGGTGGAATTGCAACAGTCTGTTAGCAGATGGTGTTCCTTTGCTAGTCATTTACATAGTTCTGGTTGGGCCTTCTTCTCCACATGGAAATATTGGATGCACTGCAAAGCCATCTTGTCCATTGCATTTCCCTGGAGTGAAGAGTCCTATTTTTATGGATTTTCTAAGCCCTTCATGAAATCAAACTAGGGATCGTCAGGTTTCCTTTCCATAACATCAAGGGTAGAGGCTGCCTCTTTGTACTACACATAACGTGTTTCCTCAGGATGTAACAGAGTGCTCTGATGAAGTGGGAACTAAATAAATGTTATTGGCAGTAGTGATGATAAAGCTCATTTGAAACTCTTGTTTGGTTCTTGACACAGATATATGGTCTTTATTAAGTGCTCACTCTGCTAAGCACTGGGGTAGACTGAACAGATTGAACACAGTCTCTGTCCCACATGGTAGGTCACAGTCAAAGTGGAAGGGAGAACAGGTATCATCCCCATTTCTCCAAGAAACTCCAGTGGTTGCCCATATACCTCTGCATCAAAAAAACTCCTCATCATTGGCTTTAAAGCACTAAATCACTTTGCCCCCTCCTACCTCACCTCGCTACTCCCCTACTACAAACCAGCCCTCACACTTCATTCCTCTAATGCTAAACTTCTCACTGTCCTTGATCTGGTCTATCTCATTGCAACCTCTCACCCATATCCCACCTCTGGACCTGGAATGCCCTCCCTTCTCATATCAGACAGATAATTGTTCTCACCCGCTTCAAAACATTATTGAAGGCACACCTCCTCCAAAAAGCTTTCCCTGATTAAACCTTTCTCTCCTCTTCTCCCAATCCCTTCTGTGCAGCTCTTACTTGCTCCTTCATTCATCCTCCCTCCATTCCCCACAGTACATATGTATAGATGTGCATATATCTGTTATTTATTTATTTATTTATTTATTTATTTATTTATTTATTTATTTATTTATTTATATTAATACTTGTCTGCCCCTCTAGGCTCACTGTGGGTAAGAATGTACCTATCTGTTCATTCATTCAATCATATTTATTGAGCACTTACTGTGTGCATAGCACTGTACTAAGTGCTGGGAAAGTACAATTCCCCAGTAAAGACACTACTACCCATCTAGAAAGTGGAAGACAGACATCAAAGCAAGTAAACAGGCACCAATATAAATAAATAGAATTATATGTACATACATACACAGGTTCTGTGGGGGTGGGAGAGAAGAGCAAAGGGAGGGAGTTGAGGTGATGCAGGAAGGAAGGGAAGTTGAGGAAAAAAGCAGGCCTAGTGTGGGAAGACCTCCTGGAGAGGGTCAGCCTTCAATAGGGTTTTGAAGGAGGGAAGAGTGATTGACAGATTTGAGGAGGGAAGCATTTCAGGTCAGAGGCAGAACACTGGTCAGGGGTTGACGGTGGGACAAGCGAGATCAAGGAGCAGTGAGAAGGTTAGCACCAGAGGAGCACAGTGTTTGGGCTGGCTTGTAGAAGGAGAGAAGGTAGGTTTGTTGTTATAGTGTACTTCCCAAGTACTTAGTACAGTGCTTTGCACATAGTAAGCACTCAATAAATACGACTGAATGAATGAATGATTGATTCACAGATGAGGACATTTCAGCCCAGAGAGTTTAAACATTTTCCCAAAGATAGATAGCAGGCAAATGGTGGAGTCGAGATTAGAACCCAGGACTCCTGACTTCCAGCCCCATGTTCTTCCCACTAGGCTAGGTGGCTATGGTATCTTCCTGGGAGCACCTAACAGTTCCATTCTGTATCTGAAGGGCATTTTCAGACAGAAAGGATGGTGGAGCCATTTACAGTGATGGAAATTTGGGTGAGAAGATAAGGAGTTCTGATATAACTGAATGGCTAATGGGGAAGTCTTTCAAAAGGTAATCATCCTCCTCATCTTCCCATCCAAACCCTGTCCTTCTCTTGACTTTCCCATGACTGTAGACAGCACCACCATCCTTCGTGTCACATAAACCTGTCACTTTGGTGTTATCCTTGACTCTTCTCTCTCATTCAGCCCACATATTCAATCTATCAATAAATCCTGTTAGTTCAATCTTCACAACATCATTGAAATCCACCCTTTCCCTGCCACCCAAACTGCTACTATGCTAATCCAAGCACTTATCCTATCCCACCTTGATTACTGCATCAGCCTCTCTCCTGACCTCCCTGCCTTCTGTCTCTCCCCACTCCAGACCATACTTCAATCTACTCCACAGATCATTTTTCTACAAAAATGTTCAGTCCGTGTTTCCCCACTCCTCAAGAACCTGCAGCAGTTGCCCATCCATCGTCACATCAAACAAACTCCTTACCATTGGCTTTACAGCATTCAATCACCTGACCCCCCCCCCTTACCTAATAATAATGTTGGTATTTGTTAAGCGCTTACTATGTGCCGAGCACTGTTCTAAGCGCTGGGGTAGACACAGGGGAATCAGGTTGTCCCACGTGGGGCTCACAGTCTTAATCCCCATTTTACAGATGAGGGAACTGAGGCACCGAGAAGTTAAGTGATTTGCCCAAAGTCACACAGCTACCTCACCTCACTACTCTCCTACTACAACCCAGCCTGCACGCTTTGATCTTCTAATGCACACCTACTCACTGTACCTCGATCTTGTCTATCTGGTGGCCAACCTCTCACTCACCTCATGCCTCTGGTCTGGAATGCCCTCTCTTTTCTTATCCAACAGACAATTACTCTTCCCAACTTCAAAGCTTTAGTGTAATCACATCTCCTCCAAGAGGCCTTCCTTAAGTCCTCATTTCCTCTTTTTCAACTACCATCTGTGACTACCAACCCCAGATGACTTTTGTACTTATCGATAATTCATTTATGTATATTAAAATCTGTCTCCCAATCTAGGCTCTAAACTCACTTTGGGGCAGGGAATGTGTCTGTAATATTGTTGTGTTGTACTCTCCCAAGAACTTAGTACAGTGCCCTGCACACATTAAGTGCTCAGTAAAAGTGATTGATTGATTTTCATTATTGGCATTCCCCAGGATACACCCATAACAGTGTGGCTTAGTGGAGAGATCAGAGCACTGGAAGTCAGAGGATCTGGGTTCTAATCCCAGCCCTGACACTTGTATGCTGGGTGACTTTGGGCAAGTCACTTAACTTCACTGTGCCTTAGTTTCTTCATCTGTAAAAGAGGGAATCAAAATCTGTCCTCCCTCCTCCTCAGACTGTGAATCTGATTATCTAGAATCTACTCCAGCACTTAGCATAGTGACTAGCATATAGTAAGAACTTGATATATACTATTATCATTAATATTATCATAATATGTTCCTTGAAAATATAGGTGCATTCTAAACCATTGTTTAGTGAGACATGTTTTCTCATAGAATTAAATGTGATTAAGTTCCATTCCAAAACAATCCCTGTGAGGATGGAAATGTAGTTCATTATGGAAAGCCTTCAGGGGGACTACTGAACCAGTAATTAGGAAGATCACCTTAGGTAGATCATTAGCAAGGGAATGTAAACTCCTTGAGGGCAGGGATTGTGTCTTTTAACAATATTATACTCTTCTAAGCACTTAGTATAATGACCTTCAGCCAGAAGAGTCTCAATAAATTTAGTTGATTTACTGATATTAGAATGGTTAAACAATCAAGTAAAGCATAGAACATACGAATAAGTCAACATGAATCTGAGGAGGGCTAATCGTGCCAGCCAATTTAATTTTCTATGATGGAGGATCAGACCATGTAGGTAAGGAAAAAGCCACAGATGGAAGCTATATAGATAAGTATAAGGCTTTTCACTCCATTCCATGATATTCTGCTGACCATCAGGATAATGATAATAATAATTATGGTATTTGTTAAGCACTTATTATGTGCCAGGCACTCTTCTAATTCATAAACATTCAAATAGGCCACACATAGAGGTGATAGAGTTTCGAGTGCAGAAAATCTTTAAAGACAGAATAGGTTTTGAAAATCCTTGCCAGTTTATAAAATTGCAGAAGTCTATTTGACCTTTCTCCTACATTCAACTCTCATCTCTTTACACGTCTTCTAGACTAATGGAACTATCTCCCACTTCTCCTCTTCCCCACCATCTCCCTCCTAGCCATCCAATCATATCATCCACTCTGGGCAGGGATTGTCTCTCTTTATTGCTGTATTGTACTTTCCAAGCGCTAAGCACCGTGCTTTGCACACAGTAAGTGCTCAATAAACACGATTGAATGAATAATCCCATCAATAAACCAGCCTCTGTTAGGTGGAATTACCAATCCATCATTTCCAATGCACCTGATGGACTCTTTCATCACCACCCTCAGTCCCTTATCACTCCACCCCGTCCTTTAAATCTTGTAATATCTCTATCCTATGTGGTCAATCAATGCTTGAATTAGGTAGAAGTACATCATTACCTTCACATTCAGCATCATCATTTTCAACCATATTGGTCAAATATCTGCTGTGCACAGAGTACTGTGACAAAATCTAGGAAATATTCAGTATAAGACATGACCCCTGTTGTATTTGCTATTGATGCCTCTCTACTTGTTTTGCTTTGTTGTCTGTCTATCCCCTTCTAGACCGTGAGCCAATTGTTGGGTAGGGATTGTCTCTATCTGTTGCCGAATTGTACTCTCCCAGTGCTTAGTACAATGCTCCGCACACAGTAAGCACTCAATAAATACAATTGAATGAATGAATGAATGAATGAATGAATGAATGAAAAGGGGAGGTAAGAAAACATAAATTAGCAAATTTTCAAAAATTACAATGCCCAAGTTTCCCTAGGGCTACTTCATTCATTCATTCAGTCATATTTATTGAGCACTTACTCTGTGCAGAGCACTGTGCTAAGTGCTTGGAATGTACAGTTCGGCAACAAATAGAGACAATCCCTGCCCAACAGCGGGTTCACGGTCTAAAAGGGGGAGACAGACAGCAAAACAAAACAAGCAGTCAGGCATTCTTTTTAGCTGGTGATTCTCCAAGTGCGAAAACTTTAGTGATGTCATATACTCTCACTTTATACTCTCTCACCTCTATCCTGATTCAAACAAACACCTCCAGGCAAAATGTTCCAGTGCCCTGCCAGATTGTGTGTCCTTGTGTCTCTGTCACTTTCTTCATATAATTTAGTCGTTCAGGCTCAGTTTCCACTGAATTTTAAATCCATGTTTTATTCCAGTAAATTAAGGGGTTTCATGATCTGGAGCCTTTCCGATCTCTTACGCATTGCTACTTTTCTTCCCCTCATTAGCATGTATTCTATGACTGATCCTCACTGTGAATTTTTCAGAGAGTGACCTCTCTATCGCTAGCTTTGGTCTGTAATTTATCCTAATGAAGTTCAGCATGGAGGGCTCGAAATGTTCTAGAGTGGAACTGAAATCAATTTGAATTTGGTTGACCCCTATCATTTACCGAAGACCCCGGCAACATGGACATTATCTCTGGAGAATAATCAGATGATTCCGTCTGGCTCAGTTAAGATGTAGGCAGTGAATAGAGACTGCCGGTAGTTATTTGATCTCCTTAATCTGTGGTTAAAAATTCCAGCGATTAACTCTAGCCAGAACTCAGTGAGACAGCAAGCTGTGAAAAAGCATCAGCTCATAGGTTAGATAGGTGTAACTTCCTGGAACCCACCATCCTGTGATTCATTGAGATGTACAACTTACAAGCAGTTCAAGGGGTGTTTAATCAGGCAATCAAAACTTTGCAGTTCCTCAGAAATGCACATATTGGAAATAGCAACCTCTAGCAGATAGAAGCCGGTAGTTGACCGATTTGAGTACACGTCTTAGTTGACTCCACCAATGACCAACTAGAGCATCTTGGACAAGTCACAATCTCTAAATTCCTCTCATCCTGTCAATATAAAATACAGAGAAAGAGGCTGCCTTTCTCCTATGTGGGTTGAGCTCTAATGAGGGTGGGGGGCCATGGGGAGAGAGATGTGGTAGAGCTGCAGTGAGACACACATATCCCTCGGGGCTTGAGATGCGAAGTGTTTGGGTACACAATTCTTTACTTTCCCTCAGTACACAGCAGGATGGTTTGACCATCAATCAATCAATCAATTAATGGTATTTGGTGAGTGCTTACTGTGTGGAGAGCACAGCACTAAGAACCTGAGGGAGTACAGTGCTCAGTGCTTAGAACAGTGCTCAGCACTTAGAACAGTGCTTGGTACATAGTAAGCACTGAACAAATACCAACATTATTATTATTACTATTATTATTACAACATTACAGAGTCGATCTATGACTTCCTCTGCCCTCTTCTCAATGTTGAAGCTAAACTCCTCTAATTTTTAAGGCACCTCCTGGAAAATGGCCCAGAGTATGTCCACATTGTCAAGGTGGCTAGTAGTTAATCTGACCAATGAAACTCAAGAGACAACTGGAGAAAAGAGATCTCTCAAGACCCATATTTCATTAATCTTGATCCAGTGAAATCACTGACTTCTTAACTGCTTTTGGATTTACTTGGGTGAGTCTAGCAAAGAGGATAAAGCTCCCTCTTCCTCTTCAAATTATTTCAGATTGAAAAGGGGTTACATGATGAAGGTCCAAGACATCGTATATAAGCAGTATATTATTCGTTCAAGGGGAACCCCACCAAACCACACCACCAAAGTATTCAGCCGGGTTGATACAAAGCAACATTGAGACATTCTACCTGTGAATTTTGTGGATATCTAGACTTGCAGCCTTCTTGTGGACAGGAAACATGTCTATCAACTCTGTTGTATTGTACTTTCCCAAGCACTTAGGACAGTGTTCTCCACACAGTTAAGTGTTCAGTAAATGCCACTGATGGATTGATTTAGTTTCTATAGACCTATGGATTTAGAGGCAGTGTAGTGGGTAGAACATAAGCCTAAGCTATTGCATTTTGGCTGTGATTGACTGAGTGATTGATTGTTTAAATTCTACTCTCTTTCAGAATCATGCCAGATTTGTGGAAAAAGAATGTACATTAAAGAAATCAGATTAGAAAAAAAACCTATTGTCCTGCTCCCATTCCTTTTGACATTCACAAATAAACCCTTTAGCCTCTGCTGCCTCTCAATCTTCCATTTGAGTCTTCTTCTCACCCTAACTTGATAGTGAAAGATAATATCTGTAACCTCCATTCTTCCACTGGCACCACTTTTCTGGGTGAGTCATTAGTCAAATTGAAATTCCATTTCTTAGGTGTTCATGTCCTGGGGTCTCACCAGGGTGAGTTCTCCTCCCTTGAGGATAGTGAAAAACAGGAGGGGGTTTGTGTGTGTGTTTTTTTTTTAAAAAAGTCAACTTCAACACTGTTGGTGGTATGGGCAGAAACCACTGCCACCAGTTGAAAAGTTAATTATGGATTGCCTCTTGAAATAAAACATAACTTTTATTGGAAGTTTAAAGATGAATAAAAGCAGCTGGAGGAAAATACCATTAGATGGCTGTGACGAGGGCCATGATGTTCTACTTAGAGTAAACATTCCTTTTATTTTTTTTCTAAAAGCCCAAGTCTGCCATGTAAAAGTCACCATCTCTTTCATGTGGGACAAAAGAAAAGTTGAAAACGAATTGGCTTAAACTGTGTGTTGGAAATGCAGCTTATGGAAACTTTAAGAGGGTAAAGCCTAGATGCTCAATGAGGTTGACATTACAACCCCTTAAATTGCTCACTCTATAACTCTTTTATGTAGCCATTGTAACCATTTCATCAAGCCCCCTAATGAAAATGATGAAAAACAAAATATCTCTCCTTAAACATCATTGGGATACAAAAATGATTGAAGCATACTGATTCCTAAAGATGTCCAAGTTCTTCATTCATTCATTCAATCATATTTATTGAGTCCTTATTGTGTGCAGAGCACTGTACTGGGTGCTTGTAAACTACAATTCAGCAACAAAGAGACAATCCCTGCCCACAATGGGCTCACAGTCTAGAAGACAGACGGCATCAATATAAATAAATAGAATTATAGATATATACACATCAAAACAAGTGGCTGGATTTCAGAGTCATAAATCTTAACCAGACGAATAAACTTGGTAAATTTCAGGAACATGTTCTCTAAAACTCTAGCTTTCTGATGGAATCACTATCAAATAGACCACTGTTTTTCACTGCTTCTAGTCTAAAACTAAAAATACTATTCCTGAATCTAGGTGAAATCATTTCATCATTATTTTGAATTTATAAAAAAAATATGGCAGAGTACATCTACCAACTCTTGTTCATTTCTTTCCTTCTACCTGGTACTCCCTCCCTTTTCGCATCAGGAACACCACTTCCCCCTCCAGCTTCAAGGCTACTCTCAAATTATACCCCTTCCACACCTTATTCCCTCCCCAACTACCACTTCAGCAGTTCCGGGCCACTAAAACATTTGGGTAGATACTCCCCTGCTGTTCAACTTATGTATGTATACTTACACTCTATTTCATTCCGATACTTATTTTATCTCAGTTTCTTATTCTCCCAGTAAATTGTAAACTACTAGAGGGTAGGAATAATGTCTCCTTATTCTACTGTGGTCTTCCAAACACTTGGAATAATGCTCAACAAATTCTACTTATTGATGGATATTGATGGAATGGGGCATCAATTGTTCATTGAAGGGACACAAGTAGGATTTTCAATATTTTAAGGATATTTGAACCATATATATCTTTTGGTATTTAAGAAAGTAGTAGTATCAAGAGTGGAATTCTAAAGCAAATTCATTCAATCATATTTATTGAGCAATTACTCTGTGCAGAGCACTATACTAAGCATGCAAATTATAATATATAATAATAATAATAATTACGGTATTTGTTAAGCACTTACTATATGCCAAGCACTGTTCTAAGCACTGGGGTAGATACAAAGTAATCAAGTTGTCCCACGTGGGGCTCACAGTCTTAATCCCCATTTTACAGATGAGGTAACTAAAGCACAGAGAAGTTAAGTGACTTGCCCAAAGTCACACAGCTGACAAGTGGCAGAGCTGGAATTAGAATCCATGACCTCTGACTCACTAGCCTGAGTTCTTTCCACTAAGCCACACAATAATATTATATTATTATAATTATATGTTATCAGCTACCCATATAGAGAAATATATCACTCTCTGAACTGCTTTCTTCAAATACTAAGAACCATATGACATTCCACTGATTCTTTCACACCAACACATAACTGAGTTTGTCACAGAGAATTCGGGATGTGGAAAAGAGGAAGTAGGAGGAAGACTCAGAGGGTAGGAGTCAACTCTTTATCCAGAGGACATCTTTTTAGAGCACAGAAATAGAGAGTGGAATCTGGCAAACTTTGGACCTCAGCAAAACCTCTTTCTTTTTTATTTTAAAAGTTGGATTTTCTGTTTTTGGACCATTCTTCAAGTTTCATGAAAGCTTTTCTCCTGCTAATTTAAACCATTGTTGTATAAGAGAAATTTAATGTTTTTTTTTTTAAATGAATCTGTTTTACTCACTAAATAGAAGTCTGTGCTTAGAACACAATAAAGATAGTTGTTTGGAAGTAATTCTTGCTCCTCTTGGAGCACTACCAGGGGAATTTTACAAAATAAGTGAAAACACACAGTGACTCAGATTTTTTTTTCTTTAATTGACTAATGTAGGGAGGAAGATGAAGCGCTAGAGCTGGGTGTGAAATCATAGGCTGAGGATTTTCAACTGACCTCTAAATATAGGAGACTCATCATGGATTAATAGCATTTTCAACCAAGTTTTCATTGGATCCATGAAAATAAATCCAGAGAAAAAGACAAATCTAAAGAGATGTGTGAATATCTTGGTGACAATGAAAGATTTTAATTTCATTTTTAGACTTTTTGGAGAATGGCTCTTGTGCATATCCATGTACTTTTCTACTTCCCCTATCTGTAATCTATTCTATTATCTCTATCTCCCTATAGAGTGCAAGCTCTTTGAGGGCAGAATTCATGTCAATAATAATAATAGTAACAGGGTATTTGTTTAGCACTTACTACATGTCAGGCACTGTTCTAAGTACTGAGGTAGAAACAAGGTAAATAGGTTGGACACAGTCCCTGTCCCACACAGGGCTCATGTCTTAATCCTCATTTTACAGATGAGGGATCTGAGACCCAAAGAAGTGAAATGACTTTCCCAAGGTCACACAGCAGTTGGTACAGCGTTCTGCATATTGCAAGCATTCAATAAATACCATGGATTGACTGATTGGTAAGGAGGAGGGACAAAGATTGTATTGTGATAATAAAGTGGTTGCCGATTCATACTCGTATATTGTCCATTCAACCTTTGGAAAACAGTTGACTGTACTAGCGATAGTATTTATGAAATATTTCCAGTATGCAGAGCACTGGAGAAAATGCACAGTGAGAATTAGACCTTATTCCTGGCCTTCTAGTTAGTGAATGGTATTTAGTGAGCACTTACTGCATGCAGAACACTGAATTAAGTGCTTGGGAGAGTACAATATAACAATATAACTCAGTTCACAATCTAATCATAAGGTGGGGAAAGGCTTGGTGACAAACCCAGTAGGTAAATATACATCATCACAGAGAGGGGTGCAAAACCTCAAGAGTCAGTTTGAATCATTGCCTTCCTGCAATGGATCTCATTCATTCATTCATTCAATAATATTTATTGAGCACTTACTATGTGCAGAGCACTGTACTAAGTGCTTGGAATGTATAATTTGGCAACAGAAAGAGACAATCCCTGCCCAATAATTAGCTCACAGTCTAAAAGGGGGATACAGCAAAGCAAAACAGGACAAAACAAAACACCACAACATCATCAAGACAAATAGAATCATGGAGATATACACCTCATTAAGAAAATAAATAGAACAAAATAGAGTAAATAAATAAATTCCAGCAGTCACAGACAAACTAAAAGTGAGGAAGCTATTTCTTCTTCATATCATTCCTGGGAGAGGACTTCACTAGTCTCTCCAGTGTCGCGGTCAAACTCGCAATGACTTTATTATAAAAGCAATAATGCACCTAAAGATTTTTGAGAAAGAGAAACAAAGTGGATCAAGAACTTATAATTTATATATGAACATCAGTAGGCAACTGTCCTCGGTTTCCAGTGAAATTGGGAAATTATAGCTGGAAAATTTTCAGTCAGATGTTAAGAACTTCCTATTTGTAAGGGTCATGGGATGTTGCTACAACTATAAAAAAAAAATGGTATAATCTCTTCTGAAAATTTTACATAAAGGAGTAGAAATATCCTCCTTGATGTTTGAGGACACTTTCAGCCTGATGACACCTTCAAATAAACTCTAGGGAAGGAGAATCTGTAATACCTTCAACATCTATTCCAGTCTCAAAATCCTGGGAGTTGTTTTTCATATTGTTTATGATTTCATATTGTTAATGTAAGTTCCAATTTTTGAAAAACCAACTAGAGAAAAATATGATTACAGTGTGATAACTACTAAGTTTTTCAGTTTCCTCATCTGTAAAATGGGGATTAAGTATCTGTTCTCCTGTAAGCAGCGTGGCTCAGTGGAAAGAGCCTGGGCTTCGGAGTCAGAGGTCATGGGTTCGACTCCCGGCTCGGTCACCTGTCAGCTGTGTGACTGTGGGCAAGTCACTTAACTTCTCTGTGCCTCAGTTCCCTCATCTGTAAAATGGGGATTAACTGTGAGCCTCACGTGGGACAACCTGATTACCCTGTATCTACCCCAGCGCTTAGAACAGTGCTCTGCACATAGTAAGCGCTTAACAAATACCAACATTATTATTACTATTTTGACAATGAACTCATGTGGGACAGAGACTGTATACAACATGTTTATCCTGGATATAGCCCAGTGCTTTGTACAGTCTTTGACACAAAGTAAGTGCTTAACAAAATATTATTTTCTTATTATCATTATTATTATTGTATCATTGCTTCCTGTTCTGAAGACAGTCAGGTCCCCCTCAACCTTCTCTTCCCTACCCTAAATTGAGCAACTACTGTGTGCAGAACAACATTCTAGGTGCTTGGAAGAATAAAGTAAACTATTTGGGCCAGTGCTTTAATTGTAGGACCAACAAGTCATTATGTGTAGAAGTGCTACCAGTTGTTGTGATTTCACAGTGAGGGGAGAAAAGCTGAAGTAGTAACTGGGTGAATATAACCTGGGGATGACTAATGAACCAGGGAAGGTGTTCTGGAAGAGATGTGATTTCAGAAGGGCTTTGAAGATGGAGAGAGTTGAGATCTGGCAGATTTAAAGGGAGAGGAAGTTCCCGGTTAGAGGAAGATTAGGAGAATCCAAACTCTTTCATCTTTCCTCTTTGCTCTATTTCCCAAGTCTTAAATCTTTTTCATCACTCTCACAGACCTGTTCCATCTTCTCAGTCCAGAAAAAGAAAAATCATGGGAGAGTCAGTCTAATATCTGATTGAGTATAGGAATTATCTCTTAATTTCAAATGTATTACAATTTAATGAATGCCATTCCAAAGAAAGGCTAACAGTGAGATCTCCCAAGAGGCAACCTGAAAGATTTTCAGAATTATGGTAATTCTGACAGTGCAACCTCTTCCAAATTGACAGGATTTCTTGACTACTGAAAAGTTTTCAGGTGCATGGCTTCCTTTCTACCAAATCTGGTCACCATCAGTACTTATAAGGGTTTGTCATCTATGAACACACAATTCTCCATTACAGCCTCCTTTGAAGAACATTTACTCTGAAAAAGGCTGCTTGGAGACCTCACCCGCTGAACAATGACAAAAGATCACTGTAAGAAAATTTCTCCTAGATTGGAAAAGTACTAAACAGAGATGAAAACCTTGAACCGTGTGACGAAAAGAAGGAAAAAAGTAGGCAGGACTATTTCATGAAATAGCTTCCCTACCATCAATCATATTTATTGTACGCTTACTGTGTGCAGAGCACTATACTAGGCTCTTGGGAGAGTACAATATAACAGAGTTAGTAGACACGTTTCTTGCCCAAATGAATTAGAATATACAAGGTATTATTTTTACAATATTTCAATTTTTAAGTACTTGTTCTCCTTCCCTCTTAGCACTGTGATTCCCCAGGTGGGATAGAGACTGAGTTCTAAATGCATATTTTCTATCTACCTAACCAATCAATTAAAGGGGTTTTTTGACCACTTATGGCCTGCCCGAGAATTGTGCTAAGTTCTTGGGAGAGTGGATCACAATAAAGTTGATAGACACAATACCTGCCATGAAGGATCTTGGCACAGTGGTTAGACCACAGGCCTGGAAATCAGAAAGTCATGGGTTCTAATCCCAGTTCCACCACTTGTCTTCTGTGTGACTTTGGGCAAGACACTTCACATTTCTGTTCCTCAGTTATCTCATATGTAAAATGGTGATGAAAATTGTGAGACCCACATGGGACAGGGACTATGTATTTACTCCAGTGCTTAGAACAGTGCTTGACACATAGTAAGTGTTTAATAAATATTATTCCAGTGCTTAGTACAGTGCCTGGCACACAATAAGTGCTTAACAAATACCATAAAAAAAGGAGTTTACCGTCTAGTTGGGGAAACAGACATTTAGATAAATTACCGATGGGGGAAGCAGCAGAGTATAAGGATATGCATATAAATGCTGTGGGATCTAAGAGTAGGAAGTCAGTGTTTAAGGGGTAAAGTCTCAAGTGCTTAGATGATGCAGAAGGGAGGGTGAATAGAGTGGGGAAATGAGAAGTTAGTCAGGGAGGGCTTTCAGTGTCAGTGCCTAGCACATAGTGAGCACTAAACAATATCATGTTCATCATTATTACAACTTTTTTTAATATGTAGGACTGGCTCACGAACAAGGAGTACTGGTGATTTCACTTTTCTCTTGTAGACATGCTTTATTAATTTCTTGAATTGCTAACTACCAGGATATTGTGAGCTCATCTGTAAGCCATGTATTTCAAGCCACCTCCTTCCTCACTCCCCATAGAGACAAGAATCTTTTCCGACAGGATTTGGGTCAAAGGAGTTTTCCCACCTTTTACAAGTCTCCCTCCTCCTCCTATTTCTTTCATTAGTCCTTTAAAATCAGAACTTCAATTCCCACAAAGTCTTGGCATTTCCTTTTCCAGACCACAAAAATAATAACTCCAGTATTTATTAGATACTATGTGCCAAGCACTGTACTAAGCACTGGGGGAGACACAAGATCATCAGGTCACATATGGGGCTCACAGTCTAAGTAGGAGGGAGAACATGTATCGAATCTCCATTTTGCAGGTAAGGAAACTGAGGCAAAGAGAAGTTCAATGGCTTGCCCAAGGTCACACAGGAGGTAAATGGTGGAGTCAGGATTAGAACCCAGGTCCTCTGATTCCCAGACCCATGCTCTTTCCACAAGGCCACATTGCTTCTAAATCACAGATGCAGTAATTGCAGGAAAACTCCATGTCTCCACTTTCTGCCGGAGAGAGACAGGACTGTGGTGATGCTTTGGGTACACACTTTGGGTACACTGTTACTGAAACAGAATCAGAACTGAAAGAAGAAACTCTTTAATCAGTATCAGAGGAGAGGATACCTCCTCTTCTCAGCAAGACAAACACCTTTGGAGCGTGCTTCAAAAGTCTGAGTCCACAGAATCTCAGATCCAGTTTTTGAAGAAAACCTATAATAATGATAATAATAACAATAATGATATAATAGTAATAATGATAATAATAATATTGATAGCAGTATTTGTTAAGCACCTACTATGTGTCAAGCACTGTACTAAGCAAAAGGGTAGATACAAAATCATCCAGATCCATATGGGGCTAACAATCTAAGTAGGAGGGAGAACAGGTTTTGAATCTCAATTTTGTAATTGAGGGAACTGAGGCCCAGAGAAGTCAAGTGACTTTCCCCAGGTCACACAGCAGGCACGTGGCAGAGCCAGGCTAGAACCCAGGTCCTCTGACTCCCAGGCCCATGCTCTTTCCACTAGGCCAGGACTGGAAAAACACCGGTTGGACAAAGGTATTTTGTCTTACAGATATCACCGTATGCATACCCTGATCTCCTTTGGGCTGAGGCGAAGATATGCTCCGATTTTTTTCTCAGTGTGCAGATGCCCATGCCACATTTTAAAAGCACAAAGAAGCACAATAACTCTACTCAAAGAGCTATCTTTGTGAGACAGGCATCTTCCCATGCACATGTCTTAAAGATTGATACAGCTTGATAGCCTGCCAATAATTGGAATACAACAAACCTTTCCAGTAAGAGGCACTGATGAAGAAAATAGCCATCCCACTAGATTTCGGTTTTCTCCCCCGAGGCAAGCAGCACGCGTTTGAGAAAAGTTGAATAGTGAAAGTGTTGTGAGTATAACACATGTGAGCAAACAAAGGAGACAATGTGATTCATAGTTTCTGAGGACTGTCAAGAAAGGCGATATTAAAATGCACACAGTCTGAAACACAGAGGGATCTAGATACAGTAAATAAGGCCAAATCTGTCTGAAGACTGACCTTAATTTGCCAATCCTTCTTGGCATGCCTTATTCTAGTTAAGAGTGTGTAACTTGCAGTTGAAAATGATTTGCAATTGAAATATGATAAATGTATTATTAATGCCAGAAACCATTCTGGTAATACTCTTTATTTATTTCATTTCAGCTGAAGTTTCTCACGAAAGAAAAGAAAGACTCCCCTCCCCACCCCCTACCCCTTTTTTGATGTGTTTGCCTTCACGGCTTCGGAGTGCTCGCTAATTCCATCTGTCCACAACAGAGCCATCGGAACGGAGAGAAAAAGCATTTCCATATGTGCAAATTAGCATCCAGCCTCTCTTAATCTGTGCAGTGGGTCCTCTGAAGTAGATGGCGCGGATGACTGCCAAACCCACTAATGGCATTCAAATAAAGGACTTTATTGGCTTTAACTGCCGCTGGTTTTTTTTATTTTTTTTTAGACTTAGAATATGTCCCCCTTATTTTCATTTTACTCGGTGTCGGATTGCACTCTTTCCAGTAAACAAAAGGCATTCACAGTGTATCTTTTTTAATGAAATCAGTTCTCCCTCAAGAGCCTCTCCTTTAGCCTCAGATGAAAGACTTACCTTTAGGTATTACACACCCATCACCCAAAATATAAATTTCCCCTTCTTCCAGACTATCTTTCCCAAGAAACATCTTTCTTGTTACTATGCTATTGATGGCAAGAGCAGAAGGGAGGCCAGGGAGTTCTTGGGGATGAGGAGGGGGGTTTCTTCCTACTGAGAAATGGCTAGAGTAATAAACAGAAATGGACTCTTCTCACTGTTATGTCAATGCCTGGTTTCTCTCTTTCTGACTGCCCCTGGTGTGCCCAGGGACCTTCAGTGGGGCAAGCTGGGAGGTCACTCTGACTGTGGCAGTGAGTGGACAGTTAAGGTGTCCTGTCCACACATTCCCACTTGACCTTCACCGGCTCACTCTCTCTATGGGGGCATTTTCATTTTAAGTAAAAGCGTAGGTAGAGTGGAGCTCCTTGATTTAAAAAAGTTGCTTTAAAAAAGAAATTGGGTGTGGGGAGAAACACGAGGAGAGGAAGTGAGGGGGGAGAAAGAAGAAGGAGAAAGCGGGAAGGAGAAGTAGCTGTCTCACCATTCACAGACATCAGTATCTTTTGATTCCACTTCCACAGGATGCATTGCATTTTCTAGGTAATCTGAGGTTGAGAGTGTAGAGAGCATGAAGATGTTGCTATTCCTACCCCACAAGGAGTTTATGTTCTAATTCAGGAAAGGTGGAGACAGATAATTAAATAAGTACAGTACTGAAACGCACAAGCACACACACACAGCCAAAGAATGGAGCTCATTTCCACTTCCTTGCTACTGTTAAGGCACCCTGTCTTCCCACGCTGGAGTAATGCCTCTCCTTCTGGTGAAAATTTGGTAACCGCACCTGGTGCTTTGTAATCTCAAATCTTTTGGGAAATATCATGGTTGCTAATCCTGCCTTGACTGGTGGTGCCAGCAATGAAACCACAGTCTCTTGAGTCTAGCAGACTCCATATGTCAGCCCCCTAGTCTGCTAAGTCACCACGCCAGCCTAAATTTGAAACATTTCTAAAGTGTTATACAATGTTGTAATAATGTTTTTACAAAACAAAGCCTGAGTTACTGGAAGCCATATTCAACCAATCAACGTCTTATTATTGAAAGAGGAATCCTGATGGTAGCATTGGTGACACAGACGGTATGAAGATCACAGTAAAGGCGTACCGAGGGAACATCTGTTTTATAGAGGGGGCTGGGGGGACTTTCAAAAGAACTGGCGATAGGAGAAATCCTTCTGAGAGCTTCTGGACTCTCCTAAATCACACTGCAAACAAGAAGACCACCGAGGACACCAATTAGGCTAACAAATGAGATTCTCATCGCTGAGACAGTGCCTTCTTAGGGGAAGGCTCAGCCATGTGTCTGCTGTGTGACCTTGGGCTTCATTTCACTTCTCTGTGCCTCAGTTATTTCATCTGTAAAATGGGGATTAAGATTGTGAGCCCCACGTGGGACAGGAACTCTGTACAACATAAGTAACTTGCATCTGACCCAGCGCTTGGGACAGTGGCTGGCACGCAAGAAGCGCTTAAGAATTACCACTTGAAAAAACAAAGGTACACTTAAAGATGAACCCAACAAGCAGAAACCCTCTTTAAAATCTACCAGCTCATTAGTTCAGGGGCATTCTGTTTAATGCCGTATGTTCACAGAAAGGCACTTTAACTGAAAGAACTGAGCTGTTGGACAATTTTGTGTGTATCTGTGTGACTATGTGTGTGTGTTTGTGATTTTCTATCTTTCTCCCAATTGCTTTCGTGATTGTAAGAAAGTCAACTCTGCTTTGGCACTATTGCTGTCCTTAGCCCTAGTAGCTAAGGAGGTAGAAGACAGAGCCACTTTTACTGGGCAGAGAGCACTGTACTAAGCACTTGAGAGAGCATAATACAGCAGAGTTTGTAGACACATTTCCTTCCCACAGTGGGCTTACAGACTGGAGGGGGAGATGGACATTTATATAAATAATTTATTGCACATAATTTCTAGATCTATATGTACATACTGTGGGATTGGGGGGGGAGGGGTGAATACAAAAAGCCCAAAGGTCATAGATCAAAGTGTACAGACACATAAGGGACAGGGAGCCGGTGAAAGAGGGCTTAATTGGGGCAGGCGTCTTGGAGGAGATGTGCTTGACACACAGTAAGGGTTCAATGAATATGACTGACAATGAATGAGTGACATGACCTTAATATTGAAAATAATAATGATGTTCTTTGTTAAGCACTTATTATTTGCCAGGCACTACACTAAGTGCTGGGGTGGGTACAAGCTAACTGGGTTGGACATAGTCCCTGTCCCTCATGGGAGCTCACAATCTCAGTCCCCATTTTACAGACTAGGTAAATGAGGCCCAGAGAAGTGAAATGACTTACCCAAGGTTATACAGCAGACAAGTGGCAGAGCCAGGATTAGAATCCATGACCTTCTGACTCCCAGACCCATGCTTTATCCACTATGCGATGCAGCTAATGCTTTGAAGCTGGGGAGAGTGGGGGTCTGGCATACATGGAGTAGGAGGGAGTTCCAGGACCCAAGGAGGCGGTAGGAAAGGGGTCCAGCAGTGAAATAGATGAGATCGGGGCACAGTGAGAAAGCTAGCACTGAAAGAGCCAAGTTTGCGGGCTGGGCTGTATAGAAGATAAGTGAGGTGAGGGGGCAAGGTAAATGAGTGTTTTAAAGCCAATAAAAAAGAGTTTCTGTTTGATGCAATGGTAGACAGGCAACCAATGGAGCTTCTTGGGGTGGCAACACATGGACTGAATTTTTTGTTGAGAAATGATTCAGGCAGCAGAGTGAAGTATGGACTGGACTGGAGAGGCAGGAGGTGGAGAGGTCAGTGAGGAGGCAGAGGCAATATTCAAGGAGGGATAGGAGAAATGCTTAGATCAGTAAAGGAGCAGTTTAGATGAAGAAGAAAGGGCAGATTTTAGCGATAGTCCAAAGTCTCAGTTACTCTGCTTATTCTCCATTCAAATCCTCCATTATGTTTCCTTCATAATGATGTCTAGCATATGCTCGAGTAAGAGTACTCAGTTCCAGCAGATGAGAGTTCTTCGACTCTCTTCTGGTTTAGAGAACAGTAGCTATGTTAAGTTTTAATTACATTTTTGCATTTACATAGCACTTTTTAATTGTCAATTTGTTTTCTTATTTTGGTCCTAACAACGTCCCTGTGACGTACGGAGATCAATGAGTCAAATCAATCAGTGCTATTACTGAGTGCTTATGGTGTGCAGAGCACTGTACTAACCATTTGGGAAAGTACAATAGAGTTGGGGCATTCAGTCTCTGCCCATGAAGTGACTTCAGTATACAGGGGAAAACAGACATTGAAATAAATTACAAACACAGGATGTAGACAGTAATCCCTTCCATTTTACAGATGTGGAAATCAGGGTCAAAGAGGTTGAAGATTTTCTGAGGTCACACACAAGCTTGCAGCAGATCTGGGACTAGAACAGTGAAACTCTGACTCCCACTAGCCGTTTGAACTTTCTACAGTAGCATGCCTAGTGAATAGAGCATGGGCTGGGGAATCGGAAGGACCTGGGTTCTAATCCTGCCCCTCCATGTGTCAACTGTGTGCTTTGGGCAACTCACTTCATTTATCTGGGACCTCAGTTACCTCATCTGTAAAATGGGGATCAAAACTATGGGCCCCACGGCCTGAAGGAGGGAGACCACTCCTGTGCCTGTCTCACCAGATTAATCCCACAGGCCCTAGGCCCTGGTGGTCTGGACCAGGGTACCCCAGGAGAATTCTGGGTTGATGTCTATCAACTCGGTTGTACTGTACTCTCCCTAGTGCTTAGTACAGTGCTCTGCACACAGTAAGTGCTCAATACTATTGATTGATTGAAGCTGATCCTGTGAAAGTCCCCAAGGTAGCAGAAGCCCCATGACCCCCATCCAGAGAAGCAGTGTTGTCTAGTGGATAGAGCACGGGCCTGGGAATCAGAAGAGCCTGGGTTCTCATCCCGGCTCCGCCACTTGTCTGCTGGGTGACTTTGGGCAAGTCTTTACACTTCTCTTGGTCTCAAATACCTCATCTGTAAAATGGGGATTATGACTATGAGCCTCATGTAGGACAGGTACTGTGTCCAACCCAATTGGCTTGTATTTACCTAGCCCTTAGTAAAGTGCCTGGCACATAGTAAATGCTTAAACAATACCACAATTATCATTATTATTATTAATAGTGCATTCCTCCTTTGAGTTTTGTGCATTTCCAGAATGATCTTTATAAATGGCCTAAAATTGTAGTGTTAGCCCATTTTTTCTTGATTTTTGACTGGACAGGGAAGAGAGAAGAGCTCGCCAGCACTTCCTATTGCAACTGTCAGCCTATGTTTTTCATGACTGTACCATTTCTGGAGTAGAAGAAGCGGTATTAGGACCTGGGTTCTAATCTTGACTCTGCTACTTGTCTGCTGGGTGAACTTGGGCAAGTCATTTCACTTCTCTGGGCCTTAGTTACTTTATCTGTAAAATAGGGATTAAGACTGGGATCCCCATGTGGGACATGTACTGTGTCCAACCTGATTACTTTGTATCTATCCCAGTGCTTAGAACAGTGCCTGCCACATAATAAGCTGCATAGCTTAGTGGCAACAGCACGGGCTTGGGGGTCATTCATTAATTCATTCAATCGTATTTATTTAGCGCTTACTGTGTGCAGAACACTGTACTAAGCACTTGGAATGAAGAATTCGGCAACAGAAAGAAACAATCCCTGCCTGACCACAGGCTCACAGTCTAAAAGACGGGCTCACAGACAAAGGACGTGGTTCTAATCCTGGCTGTAGCTGGGCTGTGGAAGGCAAGAAGGGAGGTGGGGTAAGAGGGGACGAGGTGATGGAGTTCCTGAAGCCAACACTGCTTCAGGGGTCATGTCTACCAACTCTGACTCTGATACACTGTACTCGCCCTAGGGCTTAGTACAGTGTGTGGCCCACATTAAGTGCTCACTAAATAGCATTCTCCTTCTCCTACCTCCAACCACTATTCCAAAGTGCCATGTCATCATGGATAGAGGAGAGGGATAACAAGTCCAGTTGATCAATGGAATCTGAATGACGGGGGCACCTCGACTGTGTGGAGAAACAGAATCAAGAGGAAATGAAGGGATGCTAGTCTGATGTGTCAGCCTCAGGTGCCAGCTTTTGGCATGCGTGCCAGGAACTGTCAATGTCATGGGCACATCCTTTGTACTGCCACACTATCCCTTCTTTAATGATGACAATGATGATAAGGATGATGATAGTAATGGTATTTCTGAAGGGCATGGGATAGATACAAGATAATCAGAATGGACACAGTCCCTGTCCCCTTATCATGCTCACAGTCTAAATAGGAGGAAGACCAAGTATTGAATGCCCATTTTACAGATAATAATGTTGGTATTTGTTAAGTGCTTACTATGTGCAGAGCACTGTTCTAAGCACTGGGGGAGATACAGGGTAATCAGGTCATCCCACGTGAGGCTCACAGTTAATCCCCATTTTTCAGATGAGGTAACAGAAGCACAGAGAAGTGAAGTGACTTGCCCACAGTCAAACAGCTGACAAGTGGCAGAGCCGGGAGTCCAACTCATGACCTCTGACTCCGAAGCCCAGGCTCTTTCCACTGAGCCACGCTGCTTCCCCTTACATCTCCATTTTACAGATGAAGAAACTGAGAAGTTCAGTAACCAGCCCAACCCAAACTGCAAGCGGCAGATCCGGGGTTTGAATCCAGGTCCTCAGACTCCTAGGCTCATGTTCTTTCAACTAGGTCCTGATGCTTCCCTTTGCTTAAGAATTCATGTAGCTCCTTAACCAAAGCCCTCCTACTCACCTCCCCACCCCCCACCTCGGAGCAGGAATTGGAATCGACTTCCCTAGGTTCTCAATCTGTGGTTAAACCCACTGAGTGGCAGGGAGCGTCTCTCTAGCAGTGGATTCAGATTGGGAGCCTGTGGACCCCATCATGTGCTTCCTGGGGGGAGTGTGTTTCTCATAACTGAAAGTTGTAGGTAATTGACTTGGACATTCCTTCAGGGTGAAAGAAAATCAAGCAGGTTGGGCCAGTAGGCTGTGTTGCCTAATGAAGCCCAGCTCAGCAATGCTCTCTGAATAGAGCAGGGGCATGCATTGTGCTTCCAAACTTCAGCAAGGACTTTCCACATTTAAGAACTTATGAATTATTGAAAAGCCCACTGAATGCTTTGCTCTCTCTTTCCTCCCAATTCAATTACTGAGGGATATATTTGATTACAAACATACTTAGTAAATGCTTTCATTGTTGTTTTTTGTAGTTTCCTTTGTATTAAAGTGTTATAATGTTAAAAAGTCAACCACAAAAATCCACATCCAACCGTGAAAAAACATATAAAACAAACCCAGAACAAATTAAGTAATCAAAATGAAAAACAGTATAAAACAATGGTGAACAAAATTATTCGGAACTCTAAGATGGCCAGTTGTGCTAATGAAAAGTCAAAACCTTACCCCACCCTGGTAAGAGTGTCACATTAATTCCTGGCTAGTAAGAGGGCCTCAAATGTAATTTGTTTCTCAATAGTAAATTTAGAATGAATGCCAAGGATGCCTATGTAAACCCTAGCATTTTTCTCTTTTCACTGGAACTTTTGATCTACAGAGTACCTTAAACCCATTGGAGAGGCATACAGACAATAGATACATTTGAAAAGCATCAGAGTCCACTTTGATTTCTGATTCACCATGCAACGCAGACTCAAAAATTATCCTCAAAACTCAGGAAGAAAAGATGTCCTGGTCTCACTTACCCAAATATTTCAGGTTAAACAAGTTTCTCAGGGTGAAATGTCCAAATAATTTAGGACAAAGTGGACTTTCTGACCTGAATTATACATAGAATTTATTTCTTTAGAGCCATTCAGTGATAAGGTCATTTCTTCCATAATGAGGGGGTCGTGTTCCTGAAGAACCCATACGAAGGAAAGCTTGGTTTGCAAAACCGATTTGAGGGCAGGAAACGTGTCTACCAACTCTACTGTATTGTACTCTCCCACTCACTTCAGTCAAGGCTCTGCAAAAACTAAATGCATAATAAACAATATTAATTGATTGATTGATCGTGGGCTAGTGGAAAGAGTACAGGTCCGGCCTCCAGAAGACCTAAGTTCCAGTCAAAGTTCTGCCAGTGGTCCTGATGATGTGTAACTTTGGCAACCATTAAACCTCTCCTTGCCTCAGTTTCTTCAACTGTAAAATAGGGATAGTGATAGAGATGGGATCTCCTATGGAGAACACAGGATGACCTTCAGTTCTTGGAGGATCAAGAACCTTGCATGAAGGTGTCGATTTTCACCATTTGCACTCTCAGGTCCCTGACCATCCTATGGCCCCTGGGACAAGAAGGGTCACAAAGGAATAGTCAGGCAGAGGGGCAGCACATTAAGAACTGAATGCAAGGTTTTTGCTTTGTTTCTGTTTTTTTTATCTGCAAGGCCCATTTAAGGCCAAGGTTATAATAATAATAATAATGGTATTTTTAAGGGCTTACTATGTGCCAGACACTTTACTAAGTGCTTGGGTGGATACAAGCAAATCAAGTCGAACACAGCCCTGTCCCGTGTGGGGTTCACAGTCTTAATTCCCATTTGGCAGATGAGGTAACTGAGGTCCAGAGAAGTGAAGTGACTTGCCTAAATTCACAGAGCAGAAGTGATGGAGCTGGGAATAGAACCTATGACCTTCTGACTCCCAGGCCCATGCTCTATCCACTGCACTGCTTCTACATGTGGAAGTGTCGATGCTGTGACTTAAAGCTATGACCTGATGGCAGTTGTCTTGGAAGAAACTGTGACTGTTGCTACCCATGTCAGCCAGCTAGCCCTTTTTCAATATTTCTGCTGGGTTGGTCCATCTCCTGGAATTCCTAAGGTAGCTCTTCAGTCAGAAGCCTCCACTACTGGTAGGACATCCCCAGCTGGACCAAAATGGGGCTGACGCTTACATCCCCTGATTCCCAGAACAGGGATCTCTCCACTGGACCAACATTAAAGCTTAATTGGGCAGACTTAAATGCCTGTCTTTCCTAAACTCACAGGGATGTTGTGGGAATAAAAATGGGATTAGTGATGTGAGTGAGTGTACTTTGGGAATGAAAAATATCATGCCAAGAGCATGCCATTTCGTCCAACGTTATGCCATGCGGAATATAGACAGGTGCCGGGTTGCTGTGTGGACGTCCTCTAATTCCGCAATAACATTCTATTCAAAAAGCACAGTGACATATTGGCAGCAATGAACTCTCTTGGCAATCTGTTGCAATGATCGTATTTGTTAAGTACTTATGATGTACCAAGTGTCGTGGTTTACATAAGATAATCAGCTTGGACGCAGTCCCTGTCCCACATGGGGCTCACAGGTTGAGGGAGAAGGTAATTTTATTCCCACTTTAGAAAATGAGAAAATTAAGGCCCAGGAAATTTAAGTGACTTACCTAAGGTCACATAGCAGGTAAGTGGCAGAGTCAGACAAGAACCTTGGTTCTCTTTCCTCTAGACCACACTGCCTCTCTTAATGTGATGCCATTACTGAGAATTAAAAAAATACATTCTCCTAATAAGCTTGTCCTTTTCATTTTCTTGGCTGATCACTGAGACCAAATGGGCTACAAACACCAAAACAATCAGTGAGGTAAACTTTAAACATACATTTAACCTCTATCTGGAGGATGAGGAGTGACCGATAGTGACCTTGGAAAAGGAGGCATCTTTCAGGATTGGTCAAAGGGAAGGCTGCCCTGGGCCACTGCAAGTGTCAGGGACTCTCACTAAGACCGCCTTGACAAAGGCTGCTATTCTGGTCTAAAGATAGTCCTAGTGTTCGACCTGATCAGCTTGTATCTCTCCCAAGCGCTTAGTACAGTGCCAAGAACATAGTAAGAGCTTAACAGAAGAGGCAGTAGCATGGCTTAGTGGCAGGAGCACAGGCTTGGGAGTCAGAGGACATGGGTTCTAATCCCAGCTCTGCCACCTGTTGGTTGTGTGACCTTGAGCAAGCCACTTCTCTGTGCCTCAGTTTCATGCCTCAGTTTCCTCATCTGTAAAATGGGGATGAAGACTGTGAGCCCCACGTGGGACAACCAATTACCTTGTATCTACCCCAGTGTCTAGAACAGTGCTTGGCATATAGTAAGTGCATAACAAATACTGCAATTAGTATTATTATTATTAATAACAAATACCATAAATTAATCATTCAGTCAATCCTATTAGTTTCATGGAGGGACACTGCATATCCCAGCAGGGAGAGTGGTCCAAGTGTCTTTCAGGGAACGCAGGAGGGGAGACAGTTGGTCTTGAAGGGGGTGGGCCAGTGAAGTAGGATTATATATCCTACAGCCCACCTAAGACTGAATATGGTTATGACTAAATGCTATCACAAAGCTTTCCCTAGAAACCAGCAGAGTGTCCAGTGAAGAACAGGTAATGGGAAAGAAGTCAGTAATGGGATAGGATTTACTAAATCCTGTTTCTCCTTTTGTTTCTCCATCTGTTTGGTTTTCAAGTCAGAACATGCTAAGATTATGTAGCCCTCCTGGCACAAAATGGAGAATAAGTAGGTACCTAGTCAATGTGATCAACATAGATACCTGAACAGACTTATTTCAGGTCCAAAAGTAGACTTGGGACAAGGAATAGTTGGACTGCCAAGATTAGCAAAATCTATATGATAATGAGTCATCCTATTTCTCTCTCATTTTGAGCTGGGTATATTCAGCTGGGCCCAAAACAATGCTTGTGTCCTAGCCTCACAAAACAAGGAACTACAAACAGAAGGGTGGGTGGATAGGACCATTCTGTAGTGAAATTGGGCCATGGAGTGAGTTGTGGCCCAGGCACAATTTCCAGGGCCAAGATAATATTAAAAGACTCTCCCAAAGCCTGCCCTGTAGCCAAGAATTCTCCCACAGATGCTGTTGCTGCTCTGGGCCCAAAAGTCACACTGAAGCCATTATACTGAATCATACTGGAATCAATTATGGATCCAAATAATGTATTGATTTGACCTATTGTCTGTTTTGCAGTTTCTCATTTTAACCCAGTGTTCTTTAATGAAGGGTTTAATCAAGCCCATAAGTCTCACTGAGAAACTTCCACCAACTGAGGGAAATCTGAGGAAAAGAAGAGTTTGATAGCACCTTGTGTGTGTGTGTGTATATATATATATTCATTCAATCAGGATTGAGTGCTTACTGTGTGCAGAGCACTGTTCTAAGCACTTGGAATGTACAATTCGGCAACAGATAGAGACAATCCTTGCCCAACAATGGGCTCACAGTCTAAAAGACTAAATATATATATATATATATATATATATATATATATCTTCCCTTCAAAGGAACATCAAACTTCTATATATATGCTATCTTGTTTATTTACACCAGTGGTCTTATTAATTTTTAAAATGTACTAGGTGAGCACCATGTTAATAGGAGGGTGGGAGAGGCAAGGAACAGCCTATTTTCAGAGAGTGCGACTGAGGCACTCTGAGATAACCAAGAAGCAGTGATGTCTAGTGGAAAGAGCACAGGATTGGGAGTCAGAGGATCTAGGTTCTCATCCTGGCTCTGCCACTTGTCTGCTGTGTAACCTTGGACAAGTCACTTAACTTCTCTGTGACTCAGTTTCCTCATCTGTAAAATGGGGATTAAATCCTACTCCCTCCCACCTTGACTATGAGCCCGATGCAGGACAGGGACTGTGTCCAAACTGATAGCCCTGTATCTATCCCAGGGCTTAGAACAGTGCTTGGCACATAATAAGAGCTTAACAAATGTGATGATAATAATAATAATGATAGTAACAATGATTATAAGCAATGATATCCAGAAACCCAAGGGCAGACCCAGCCATAGGAAGAGAGAGCCAGATACTACAGGGCTATAAGAGAATATTCTCTTCTGGAAAGTCCCCAGATGACAGTGAGAAGGAAAATAGTTTCTTAGTAACATGCTACAGCATTAGCTTCAGTGGAACAGCCTGACATGCGTCTACCTCCACTTAACAATTGTGGCCCTTTAAATTTCTACCTTCTATCAATTACCGCATAAATTCAACTCAGGGCCTCCAACAGATTTAATTTCTTGACCGCCGGCTTGTGAAACACTGAAGAGAATTGAGGCAAAATTCAATTCCGCATGGGATGGGCAGTCACCCAGTTTTATAATGGAGATAGACAGGGAAATAGAAAACAGAATCAAGAAGACCAGCACATCCTTTGGGAGATAGTCAAACAGAAAATGGGGATAGCGTGGTATCAGGATCCAGACCAGACGAAAAGGTCAACAGAGCTGAAAGGGCTGTCAGACCTGGACAATACACAGGTATCACATCTGCTTCCTTGAACAGTTCCACCAATGTCACCTACAGGCCACACTCAATATAAAATAGCAAGACCAGATCATGAACAATGAAGTTCTGGGACATAATCAATCTTCTAGTGTTGAAACTGTGTTCTCCTTAACACACAGGCTGGATGACACATGTGAGGAGAATGAGGGACAGCAAGAAACCTAAACATCTGCTGTACGGACAGCTGACATTGGGAAACCAAAATCAAGGAAGGCAGGGGAAGCATTTTGAAGAATTGGTAAACAAACCTCAGACAATGCTGCGTCTTAGCTGGAACTAGGAGTCAATTACTGAGGACTGACCTGCGTGGTGCACCGCTAATAAAAGGGGATTGGCTCACAGTGAACAAAAGCTTTGTATGGAATGAGACAAGGAGACAAAAAAGAAAAGTGCCAAGTGTCACAGAAATAAAGTACAACACAATCAGCATGAGAAGCAGAGTGGATCAGTGGAAAGAGCATGCACCTGAGAGTCAGAGGCCCTGGGTTCTAATCCTGATTCTGTCACATATCCACTGTGTGACCTTGGGCAAGTCACTTAATTACTTGTGCCTCAATTACCCCATCTCTAAAATGGGGATTAAATCCTACTCCCTCCTAACTGGACTCTGAGCTCCATGTGGGACAATGACTGCATCCAAACTGATTAACTTGTATCTCTCCAGCACTTAAAACAGTGTTTGGCACATAGTAAATGCTTAGTAAGTACCATAATCATCATCTTCATCACATCCTTCTGGTGAGCCCACGGTGGGGGGGACCGTGGATCTTGCATAGGCCTTTTTGGTCTCACACACACACACACACTCAGAGATGAAATTCACTTTCATTAGCTTCTTTGCTGAAAATAAACAGCAACCATATATACTAGAGAAGCAGTTTGGTCTAACGGAAAGATCATGAATCTGGGAGTCAGAGGACCTGAGTTCTAATCCAAGATCCACCACCTGCCTGCTGTGTGATCTTGGGTAAGTCACTTTTTTAATATTTTTTAGCGCTTAGGGAAGCGGTGTGGCTCAGTGGAAAGGGCACAGGCTTGGGAGGCGGAGGTCATGGGTTTGAATCCCAGCTCTGCCACTTGTCAGCAGTGTGACTGTGGGCAAGTCACTTAACCTCCCTGTATCTCAGTTACCTCATCTGTAAAGTGGGGATTAAGACTGTGAGCCTCACGTGAGACAACCTGATTACCCTGTATCTACCCCAGCACCTGGAACAGTGCTCTGCACATAGTAAGCACTTAACAAATACCAACATTATTATCATTATTATGTGTGAGGCACTGTACTAAGCACTGGGGTAAATAAAAGCTAGTTGGGTTGGATACCATCCCTGACCCACATGGTATTCACATTTTACATATGAGGTAACGAAGGCACAGAGAAGTTTAGTGACTTGCCCAAGGTCACACAGCAGACAAGAGGCAGAGCTGGGAATTGGGGAATCAATGCATGTTCTCCCTCCTACTTAGATTGTAAGCCCCACGTGGGTTAGAGATTGTGTCCAACCTGGTTAAAGTTACCTACTCCAGGACTTGGAACAGTGCTTTACCGTAATAAGCACTTAATTATTACCATAATTATAAGGACAGCCCAGTTTTCAGCTGTGTTCGTTGATGGAGGATACAGTGAAGACACCAGGAGCCTTTATGTTACTCATTTTTATTTTCAGTGCTCACCCTTTCTTCCATAGCTCAGAACTGGCACCTGCATTCAAAAGGAACTGATAGAAGAATGGAATAGTTCTGGAGTTAGTGGATGAGCAGGTCTCTATTTCACTGTATTAATTAAGTTTTTGCTATGCGGCAGGCATCATACTAAATACTGGGTAGATACAAGCTAATCAGATTGGTTATAGTCCAGGTCCCACATGGGGTTCAAAGCCTTAATCCCCATTTTAGTAACGAGGTAACTGAGTCAGAGAGACATTAAGTGACCTGCCCAAAGTCACCCAGCAGACAAATGGAAGAGGTAGGATTAGAACTCAGGTCCTTCTGACTCCCAGCCCCATGTTTTTCCACTAGGCCATGTTGGTTCTCTAGGGAAGTACACAAGGTTAGGGCGAGTCAGCATACTTCCATAAGATGCGCACAAGATGTCATTATGTTATACTATATAGTCAACATAATTGTACAATGTCACGTGGCTCTCCAGGTCTAGTATGTGGCATCAGTGACCACGCTAGAGCTGCACAGCTCAGTTTACTTGGAGATTCACTCAGTTCCCTAGGCAATGTGAACAGACCCCATGGCCCAGGGCCCAAGCCATTCCCTCGGCACATCCTCTAACCCCCGTTGTCTGATATGTGAACCAGAACAGGAAATGCATTTTCTGGTGGCCATTGCTGCCAATGCAGATTAATGTCACAATGAATGTGTGGGTCATGCTTATACCATTCACTGTGACCTTGTAGAGATTTTTGGCCTAAAATAATGCAGTGTATCCTGGGATTGTAGCAGACCCTTCTGGAGTTCACAGGATAGCTACACTGAGGGCACCTTCCATTTTCCATCTGTAGAGTCTCCACAAAGTAAGGGATAGATTTTAACAATCCTTGGAATCATCCCTTTCTTCAAAACACTCCTCTAAGAAACCTTCCCTGATTTTGTATCACTTGATTCCAATTCCTCAGGTAACTCCAATTTGCCCATAGCATTTATGCATCTCTTCCTAGGTGTAGCTAGCCTTGGGATTGTTGTATTTGTATGTGTGCTTATGGTTTAGATTTGGGGGGATCTTTTGTGTCTCTGTATATTTGTCCTATTTTCCCCATTAGATCAGAAGCTCTGACACTCCCCAGATTAATAGTTTAATGTTCAATATGTATATTCCTGGCTGCCTGGCCCCAATTTCAGTTCCAATCAGTAAGAAATCAAATATCTGGCTTCTGAACAGTTCCAAGCTTTCATTGATTTGTCATCTCTGGTTTCAGTATGGGAGAAAAACGTCCAACTTTTTTTCATAAAGAAGGGATTGAGGAAATTGAAAACCATATCCCAGCCAGAAAAGTATGTCAGGTACTGATCCTTCATTGCACTTACCATTATACAAACAAAACAACAACAACAAAAGAAACATTCAATTACAATTGGAAAAGTTAAAAAAAATACAGTCTAATCCTTTTGGCACAATATGAAAAAGATGAAAAAAAGTAGTGGTTATGTGGCTTCATCATAAGCAAAGTAATGGGTTTTCTTAGAAATGCCATAAGGCTCTTCCTTTTAAAGCTTATATATTAACATTATAAACTATTGAGTAAATAATGCATGTTTCCAATTCAGTTATAAATGTTCATTCGCCCACTACAACAGCTCAAAAGTGTCAAGGAAATATGATGCATTTTAATAAAACAAATATTTAACCAAATACAGTTTTAAAAAACCCATAATAACATTTTCCAGAGGATGAGAAAAGAAAATACATTAAGAAGGAAACATCATATGTGTGTGCAGTAGACCATGACTTTAAAAGACAAATGCTGTATGCAGGAAATATTATAAGTGAGGTAATTGCATAGGAGTTTCACCGTATGTAGTCATGTAAGTGAAGCAATCCTCACTGGTGAATAAAAAAAAGCACAGATGGAATTCTATATATGGGCACTCATAGTATGTTTGCTGTTTCTGGGCCTATTTGTGTGTGTGCATGGGTGTACTTTTGTGATTTGTAGACACCTTAAAATGGTCAAATTTACAATAGAGTCATATTCTTGTACCTAGTCTACAAATTTGGCAAGAACCTAGAAGATTTCAAATCACAGTTAATTTCTTGCTTATTTCTCAGGAAGCAGAATCTTCAGTTGCCCATTTTTTTTCTAAATGGCAGTAAAGGTGGAAGAGGCTAAAGGAATCAGGCAAAGGTACAGACAACTCTGAGTAATAGACAATCTCAAAAAGACTCAAGGGAAACCTTCCACTCGGTATTTTCCTCAATTATACTTGTCTCTCATTTACCCCAACCCCCCAAACTCCACTGTCACCGCCCCTGGGTACATATTGTCTGATTCCTTAGAATTCAGGCACCATGGGGAAAATCTGGCATGAAGGTATGAAAGAATGTTGCAGGTTAGGGATTGAGAGATGTGAAATATATACGATATGTTTTGCACCAAGGAAATAGTGCTACTGTGCTTCTGTGCTTCCCTGAACTGTTCCTCTTCCCTCCCTCTGCCACAGGATGCAAGAGGACTCCTCCTCTAAAAAGGGAGCTAAACTATACAAAACAAAGCAGAAGGGGGAGTTGGCTATCATCTGGTTAATTTAATTTGCACAGATAGCTCATCAGGAAAAGACAGTTTCCCCAAATGGATGGGATTTGAGTTTCACAGCCTAAATAAAATAAAAATAACTTGAATTTATACAATGTTTTCTTTTTTCCCCTAAGCCATAGCATATCAATTAACTCATTTGGTCCTCTCAACAGGTCTGTGAAGTACAGAGAATTAGTAATTTTTTATTATATTGTCAATAAGGCTTCCTTACTGTTACAGGCTCTCGTTATATCCCAGCTAGACTACTGTGTCAGCCTTCTCTCTGACCTCCCTTCCTCCTCTCTCGCCCCGCTCCAGTCTATTCTTCACTCCGCTGCCCGGCTCATCTTCCCACAGAAACGATCTGGGCATGTCACTCCCCTTCTTAAACAACTCCAGTGGTTGCCTATCGACCTCCGCTCCAAACAAAAACTCCTCACTCTAGGCTTCAAGGCTCTCCATCACCTTGCCCCTTCCTACCTCTCCTCCCTTCTCGCTTTCTACCGCCCACCCCGCACGCTCCGCTCCTCTGCCGCCCACCTCCTCACCGTCCCTCGGTCTCGCCTATCCCGCCGTCGACCCCTGGGTGACGTCTTCCCGCGGTCCCGGAACGCCCTCCCTCCTCACTTCCGCCAAACTGATTCTCTTTCCCTCTTCAAAACCCTACTTAAAACTCACCTCCTCCAAGAGGCCTTCCCAGACTGAGCTCCTCTTCTCCCTCTACTCCCTCTGCCATCCCCCCTTTACCTCCCCGCAGCTAAAGCCTCATTTTCCCCTTTTCCCTCTGCTCCTCCACCTCTCCCTTCCCATCCCCACAGCACTGTACTCGTCCGCTCGACTGTATATATTTTCGTTACCCTAGTTATTTTGTTAATGAATTGTACATCGCCTTGATTCTATTTAGTTGCCATTGTTTTTACGAGATGGTCTTCCCCCTGACTCTATTTATTGTCTTTGTTCTTGTCTGTCCGTCTCCCCCGATTAGACTGTAAGCCCGTCAAACGGCAGGGACTGTCTCTATCTGTTGCCGACTTGTTCATCCCAAGTGCTTAGTACAGTGCTCTGCACATAGTAAGCGCTCAATAAATACTATTGAATGAATGAATGAATGAATTGAGCACCTATGGGGCACTTTCCATGGAGTGAAGTGGGCAGAGCCATATTGAGGGGAGTCGAGGAGACAATTAGAGGAGAGGAAGTGGAGATAGTGAATGTAGATGCGTCTCTCAAGGAGTTTGCACAAATAGTTGGAGGGAGACGGGGTGATATATAAGACATAAATATATATGCTAAGCAGTTTTGAGTATACTGCTACTTAGGTGGTACAGAACTTCCTAGGAGGTCATTGGGGATATAGTTTGCCACTCAGTCAGTCATATTTATTGACTGCTTACTGTGTACAGAGCACTGTATTAAGTGCTTGGGAGATTATAATATAACAAATACATTCCCAGACATTAATATAAATAAATTACATATATGTACAAACATGCTATGGGGCTGGGATGGGGGATGAATAAAGGGAGCAAGTCAGAGTGCACACAGTAGGGAGTGGGGGAGTTGGGAAGAATAGAGATGTTACCTGAGGGAAAAGAGGCACCTAGAGTTGAAGTGATTTGGCCTTGGTCATGCAGCAGGCCTGCAGCCTGAGCTGAGAATATATAATCTATGCTTCCTGACACCCAGCATTGTGTCTTTCTAGTTGAGAAGCAGCATAGCCTAGTGGACAGAACTTGGGCCTGAGAGTCAGAAGGACCTGGGGCCTAAACCCACCTCTGCAATTTACCTGCTGTGTGACCTTGGGCAAATCACTTAACTTCTCTATGACTCAGTTTCCTCATCTGTAAAATGGGGTTAAGACTGAGTCCCATAGTGGGCAGGGACTGTGTCCAACCCAATTATCTCGTATCTATCCTAGTGCTTAGTACAGTGCCTGGCACATAGTCAGCACTTTTAAAATACCACAGTTAGTAGTAGTAGTATTATAAGAAGTCATTCTTGAACCAAACTGGCTTTGATCAAATTTCAACTATTTTATTGAGAAAAGGTTCTTAAAAAGGGGAGACAAACTTTTGCTCGCTGAAATGAGAAAAAAATGGATAAGAATTATAATAATAATTACAATGTGAAAACACTCTAGTAAATTCTTTCCAAAAGCAAATCAAAAGCCAATAGGTTTTAGATGAAAAGTGCTTTGAGTACAATGTTGTGTGGGTGTTTCCATTTCTTAATCCAAACTACGATTTGAATGTGATAGATTCATTGTTAAAGTCGGCGATAATATAACATTGTTGAGTCCTCGGTTTGTGTTTACCCCATGAAAACAGGCATAGTTGGTTTGATATAGGAACAGATCACAGCCATCTTAACTCCTCGTTTCAAACCAGAGTGCAAAATTCAAATCACTTACTCATAAACACTTGTGATAAGATTAATTTAATTTTTTTCTTAAACAAAGAGGGTAAATTAAAAGAATCAGCTTATTCCTTCCTATTCTGTAGTGACAAGATTAAAAATTAAATTTATACATATTTCATTCCTACATAATAAAGCCTTTTTGCAAAAAGAAAAAAATACCACAGTTCATCTAATTAAATCAAAGAAAATTGCCTACAGCGATGTTACAGTATTACAATTAGACGTCTGCCAAAACCAGCCGTTTGAATTCTTAAACACCACTCCAGTCTTAAACACAAAACATGTTTCTCAGCTTTTTGGTGACATCACTGAAATATTGTTTTCTTCTTCTCATATGTAAGTGTGGAGGTTCCTTTCTACATTTTTAACTGGTTGCTGAAGACAGAAAACAAACTTTTCTTTCCACACTAATGTTCAAGTTCACCCAGACCAAATGATGAGGAGCGTTGAGGCCATTATCCAGATGATTAAGACCAAACCCTCTGCTGGGGGTGGAAAAAGAGGAGTGCGAGATTAAATTATCTAGTGCTCAACAAGCTCTCCACACTAGACAGATTATCTGAATACTTGATTTCAACTCCCCACTCAATTTGAGTTGTTACATGAATTCCTTACAATTTTCGGTCTTTTCAGAGACCTTCTTGAGCTTTCAGTCCTTACATGAACCTCCACGTTTCCCTCTTCCTTTTCTCCAGACATGCCAATGAGAAACTGAGATGGAGTTATCAAAAGCCATGAAGGAATATGATTTTATGTGAGGGAAATCAATTCCCCTCACACAGAGGTGGATACGTTCTGGGTTTACCTGTCCCATCCAAGACATTCAACCCCTTAATGATGATGATAATGATAATAATAATAATGATGTCAATAACAATAGTAATTATGTTTTTATTAAAAGCTTACTTTGAACAAGTACTATTCCAAATGCTGGGGTAGATACAAGTTAATCAGGTCAGGCACAATCACTGTTCCACATAAGGCTCACAATCTACTTAGGAAGGAGAACAAATATTGAAACCTCATTTTCAGATGCAGAAATTGAGGCACAGATATGTTAATAGACTTGCTCTAGGTCATGCAGCAGGCCAATAACAGAATCAGGATTAGAATCCAAGTTCTCTAATTCCCAGGTTCATACTTTATCTACTAAGCCATTCTGCTTCTCTGGGTAGAGTTGAGGTTGGGGGTGGGAAGAGCTGGGACAGAGTCCGTGTGGTGATTCTTTATGGTCCTCTGTTCATACCATTTGAAGTGCTCATAACTAGGACTTTCCTCTAACTTTCAACTGGCTCAGTGCATGGCCGAGGATGGTAACAGGAATATTCTTTGATGATTGGCATCTCAAGAAGCCTGTGTTTTATGAAATAAAAGTCACTAGCCAAATACCAATTGACCAAGATTCAGTAGCCAAGCAATACAAGATCCCTGCTTTTACAGTCTTGTTTTTTTAACACTCTTTTAACATAACACTATTGGATTTCAATACCCTATATTTCTAACAGCCCTATTTCTGATTTTGAAGTTCACACCATTAAATACATCCGTTCCCTCCTAGTTTTTAAAGAACTTTAGTTTGAATAGAGTGATTTAGGCCCCATTTCACCAGATATTTACTCTCTATTAGTATTAGAAAATCACAGATTTCTTCTTTTTTTGTCTAAAGAGCCTCTTTGTTGAGTAAGAGGTGAAACATAACACTTCAGAAATTATTTTCAATTGAACACGTAAAAAAATTATTTAAAATAATTTATTACCAGTACATGATTACTTTGTTTTTTTATCATGTACGTAAACTGATTTTTAATGTATTTTACCACAGTTCTTCAATAATACTAATAGAGGCATGCATTTAGTGCTATGTGCCACACTGTACTAGGTGTTGAGATGAATGCAGAATAATCAGATCAGATGCAGTCCCTGTCCCACATAGAACTCATAACCTAAAAGGGATGAGAAGAGATACTTCATCTCTATTATATTAGCTGAAAGAACTGAGAACTCAGAGAAATGAATTGACTTGCCCAATGTCACACAGCAAGAAAGCGTCTGAGCCAGGATTAGAATGCAGATTCCCTGACCCCAATATCCATGTTCTTTCAACTACTCCTTGGACCTTGGAAGAGTCTGTCTCCACCCCTCCCTAGGCTGTCAGCTCGATGTGGACAGGGAATGTGTCTATTTATTGTTATATTGCACTCTTCCAGGCACATAGTACAGTGCTCTGCACATGGTAAGCACCTAATAAATACCATTGAATGAACGAATGAAAGTATCATTTCCTAGGGCACTCTTTTTTTTAGCACTCTGTACGAGCATGGTCTAAGCCTGATCCCACTCTGATAACTGAACAAGTCAGAGTGCTCACAGAACCTGAGGCCTGGCTGAGGGGTTTGGGGAATTCAGGAAGAAGGAGCTGAAAGTAAGATAAACTGGAGAGTCACTTTTTTTTTCTGGTCTGTTCTACAGACATAAAGACATTGTCAATTGTCTCACATAAATTCCAGACCCACTACATGGCTGAAGTAAATCCCAAGTGAAATGGCTTTAGCATCCTCTGAATTCTGACCAATGGTCTTTGAAGGTTGTTATTGCATTGACAGAAACAGATAAAGAAAGCCATCTCTGCCCTCCAGCTGGCCTGTCAGGTTCATTTCATAAAAAGCTAAAATGACAGAAGTTCAGACATACAAAAAAACCCCCCATAAACCTTGAAACATTTGTTTGGCCTTACAAATAAAAGACCATCCCATTTAGTGTTATCCAATTTGCATTTAATCACTGTATTACAGTGTGCTAGCTTTCATTTTAAAAAAATTTTCAGATTTCTTCTAGCATGAATTTTAGCAGAAAATCAGGGTTCTGCTGGTTGGATTCAGCTAGCTTTCTCTAGCTATGGCTTTGGTCTTCATTTTGATCTCTCCCCCACAAATCACAGATTTTGATTTCCAAGTCTAAATTTGTAGAATTTGGAATGCAGTTTTCTCTAATCTTGCAAATACGTAGTACGTCTACTTGGCTTAGTCATTGCTTAATAGATACTATTACTAGTACTACTAATTCAATAATATTTACTGAGCACTTACTATGTGCAGAGCACTGTACTAAGCACTTGGAATGTACAATTCGGCAACAGACAGAGACAATCCCTGCCCGACAACAGGCTCCAATCTTCTCAAACATTTTAAGGACTTGTCTGAGGCTGAGTCACTGCTGGTAAGTTAACAAAGCAAGTTTGAAGTCAGCAAAAGCCCAGGGAGATATTTCAATCAAGGGCCACATGATGAGACCAATTCAACGGTTCCTCTTTATACCCGAACGTTTCAGGCTTACTGCAAGGGGTCTGCACCAAATGAAGAATCAAGATCAGGGTGGTTAGCAACCTTTTTCATAGAAACACATGTTCTACCCGGCTTCATGGTAGATATGAGACAGATGTTCTGTGTTTGTTCACTAATCTTCTCCCATTCTCTATCTAATCAGGATTGTTTTTCAGGAAGAAACCATATAGACAAAGTCTCCGAGCAGAACATACACAGCCTGATTTGGGTTATTCTGGATTAGGAAGCAGCGGCGTTCCGCCAGTCAATCGAAGCCCTTGTTTAAAGGGCTCTGTCAGACACAATCTTCTTTGTTTCCCATTTTCCCTTGCTGCTACTGTCTCACGTGGGGCTGCCTGCACAGAGAATGCCTGGGGGTTCTGTACTCAGATTTCAAAAGCAAACGGAGCCCAGATACCCTCGGAAGAAGACATGCTAGACTCTTCTGATACAAAGAGGTGCAGGCTGCTGGAGATGCTGTTTCTGAACCTGGTCAGGTTTTTTTTGTTGTTGTTGTTATTTCTTTCCATCAAACCTCACGTGAAGACAAAGGGTAGAGGGACTTTGGGCAAAGATAACATTCTTGAAACACTGCAGCTTACTAACAGCCGTATGGGCAATTGGAAAATCACCATATGGACAACAGTAAGCAAGATTTTCATTATTAAGACCCAAAGGATACGATTCACACAATCATTTCCCCTAACTAAACATCTCGGCTTATTCACCGGGGACTAAATTGTGAGAAAGAAAGGGGAAGAGACTGGGAAATCAGGTGAAGGTAGAGAATAAAAGCACACATTCAAACATTTCCTGATTTTACTGAAACTAGCAGGATGAAATTAGCATGGCAGCAGCCTCTAAATGACAAGAAATTCAAGATCCATCTTTTCATCAGGCCCTCTTTAGAGAAGTGACACCTTATCATTTCCCTGGCTTGACACAGATCATTTTTGACATATTCAGAGAAGTAATATTTATTGAGCACCCACAGTGTGCTATACTAGCCACTTGGGAAGTATAGAATAAGTAATGACATAAGAAGCAGCATGGCTTAGTGGAAAGAGCACAGGCTTGGGAGTAAGAGGACATGGGTTCTATTTTTGCCTCCACCATTCATCTGCTGTGTGACCTTGGGCAAGTCACTTAACTTTTCTGTGCCTCAGTTACCTCATCTGTAAAATGGGGATTAAAAGTGTGAGCCTCACATGGGACATCCTGATTACCCTGTATCTACCCCAGCACTTAGAAGAGTGCTTGGCACATAGTAAGAGCTTAACAAATACCATAATTATTATTAATAGTAGTAGTACCTTGTGCTCAAGGAGCCTACATTCTAGTTTGGTTGTCTCACAAATAGGCTACCTCTTCAGTTATCGAAGATTATACTGATATCTGTTTCCCAACAACCTGGGAGTTATTTGATGACTTAATTCATGGAGGTAGCCATGCGGCTTTTGAAATTCACAATAAATATGAGGAGCTCTTCTGTGAAGCCAGCATTGCATAATTCAAGTTAGGGGAAGCAAGTTGGCTTAGTGCCTGGGCCTGATCAGGGTTATAATCCTGGATCTGCCAATTACTTCCTGTATGACCTTAGGTAAGTCACTTAACCTCTCTCCACTTCAGTTTCTTAATCTATAAAATGGGGATTAAATACCTATACCTGTTCTCCCTCCAACTTAGACTGAGTGCCCCATGTGGGACAGGGACTCTGTCTGAACTGATTAACATGTACCTACCAGTGCACAGAACAGTTTTTACACATAGTAAGCACATATCAAGCACCATAATTATGATTATTAATAATTGTTATTCTTATTTGTCATAGTATTAAAGGGGAAAGCAAGAGCTCACACCATGGGAGTGATGACTCAAAATTTAAGAGGTCAGGGTGAATTATGACTGACTTCCAAACCATCAGTCAATTCATCAATCAGTGGTATTTTAGTGGACACCTAGTTAGAGCAAAGCTCTGTAGTAGCTGTTTAGGAATATACTACAAAAACAAAAGCATGGACCCTGTCTTCAGGAGCTTACTAGGTTTGCTTGGGGGAGAAAGACAGACAAATTCTATATAAATTCTGATTGGTGGTGGCAAGAGGAAAAGGTAAAATAGATAAATAAATGTGACTAGTTACATCTATATATATATAAAAGTGCTGAGCTCTGTGTTGGAGAGAGATTGTATCTGATTATATTGTATCCAGCACAGTGCTCAGCACAGTACTTGGCATTTAGTAGGGTTTTACAAGTAGTACCATTATTATTGTTATTATCGAGCATGGGAGTCAGAGGACCTGCGTTCTAATCTGGGCCCTGCCACATGTCTGATGTGTTGCTGTGTGACCTTGGACAAGGCACTTCACTCTGGTCCTCAGTTCCCTCATCTGCAAAATGGATATTCAATACCATTGTCCCTCCTACTTAGAATGTGAGCCCCATGTGCGACCTGATTAAATTGCATCTAGCCCAGAGCACTGGCTTAGGAGTCAGAGGTCATGGGTTCCAAACCCGGCTCCACCACCTGTCAGCTGTGTGACTTTGGGCAAGTCATTTAGCTTCTCGGTGCCTCAGTTACTTCATCTGTAAAATGGGAATGAAGACTGTAAGCCTCACGTGCGACAGCCTGATTATCCTGTATCTACTCCAGCGTTTGGAACAGTGCTCGGCACATAGTAAGTTCTTAACAAATACCGACATTATTATTACAGTGCTTAGCACATAGTAAGTGCTTAATAAATACCACAATAATTATTCTTATTATTATTGTTAATAGAGACAAGAGCTAAGAGTGAGTCTTGGGTCGATGCAACTTGGGTTGTTGAGAAATACCAGGGGCAGTGTTCCTCTTTGTGGGGGGATTTTAGGTGGGCTTTGAAGATAGGAATAGCTTCAGCCCAACAGATTTGAATTGGGGAGGTAGTCTTGGGCAGAGATAATAGCATGAGGAAGAAAGCAGATTTAAGAGGGTTGAGAGTGAACTACAGTGAGAAGTTGAGTTTCCAGCAGGTAGGTCTCTGGTTGGGATTTTTAAAGTAGGAATAACTTCCAACATTCCCCCTTTAGTCTCCCTCCCGCCCATGTTCCATGTACTGTCTGTGGCAGCCCATAAAGGGAGTAAGATATAATGAATACCTCCTGTCAGGATTTTTTTATGGAACTTTTAAGTGGATTTCCAGTTGCTATAACTTGGAAATACAGTCAACATCCTTTCTCTGTCTCTCTCTCGCTTTGTCTCTCCCTCTTTCTGTGTCACTTTCCCTCTCCCTCTCTTTCTTTTTCAGTCTATCCCCAGAACTCAGGAACTCCGGTGACAAGAAGAAAAGTATAGTTGTCAGAAACTAGTGTGCTGTCTGGAGTTGTCAAGGAAATTCTTGATATGTCTCTACAGGTACTGAAAGAGAGGATGAAAGATTATAGCACAAGTTCATGTTCCCACCAATCTAGATGTGGATGGAAGCTTCTGAACATTGGTATGAATGGGAAGAACAAGGCCAATTTCAGTCACGAAGAGAGAAAGAAACCAAAGAATTGAAAAAATATTCCCAAGTCCTGGCTTAGATGAATCTCCATCTCACCATTTCCAATAGGGGTTAAAACACTGTGTTGTTTTTCTCTCACTAATTCTTCACGTGCTTTAGGAACAAGGATTTGAGTGGGTTAACTAATGCAGAGAATCTAAATTTTCTATCTGAAAAGTGAACATTCAGAACACCTGTATCGGTTTTGATCACTTACAGATTTTAGAAGAAAAAAGAAGAGGACAAACACCACCTTTGATTTGACACTGGTTTCAAAATGTTCTCTCCCATACTCATTATTTTCACTTAATGGCAATTTCCCTAACCTCATTGAGCAGATTCAAAGAGACAAGGAGGACCTTGGATAAGATTCCTTCCAGGAAGCTCTAATTGGTGAATATTAGCAAACTGTCCTCTCCAAGACCCACTTCTAATTCATCTGAGGCACTGAGGAGGTAGAAACAAAAATAGGCCCAGTTCCCACAAACCTCTCTGCCTTCGCTGACATTGTAAACTTATAGTGAGTCAGGAATATATCTACTAACTTTGTTGTACAGTCTCTATACTGTAAACTAGTTATGAGCAGGGAACGTTTCTACCAATTCTATTTTACTGTACTTTTCCAAGTGCTTAGTACAGTGCTCTGGACATAGGAAGCCCTCAATAAATACCGTTGATTGATTGATTGTTGTACTCTTGCAAATACCTAGTAGAGTGCTCTACACACGGTAAGCGCTCAATAAATACTACTGAAGGATTGATTACAGCAAGTTTATTTCCTTTGATATAGAAGGAACGGAGAAGGGAAATGAGGATGATCAAAAGGAATAAAGCATATTCTGAATAAGGATAGACTGATAAAATGCTGGCTCTTCAGTTTAGAAAGATGAAAACTGAAAGCGGTCATGATTGAAATCTAAATTACATTTAGACTTAACTTTGTTCTTTACAGCTGTCTTGGTCAAAAGTCAATGGTAGATGCATGCAGAAATTACCTATGCTTCCAGCAAATGGCCATTCCTGCCTCACAAGACAAAGACTCAAATGATGGAGGAAATGAACATTGAAAGAGAATACTGAGTTCAGTCCAGTTTTGTACATTCCACTTTTCACTACAGAATGTAATTTTGAGTTCTTAGTGTTTGGATAAATGTAGATTGGGACCCCTAACTAATCCCTACCTGCCTCTCTCCATCCCCACAGGAAAGGAAAAAAATCAACACCCCCATGACCTGTACAACACTTAGAAGAACTGTTTCCATGGTTGTCACTGTGGCTGCGGCTGTTACTTTTGGAAGGAGTCTCAAGAACCCCCAAAATTTGGTCTGCCAGCCACAACACCCCATGACATTTGTTTTCTTTCATTTTATGTGTTTATTCCTGACCTCAACTTTTATGTTGTTTTGTGTTCTTGTTTTAGTTTTTCCTCAGGTGCCTGTCACCAGTTCCCTTTCGCCTATCATTTCTGGCCTTAGATCATGAGCCCTTTAAGAGCCCTGTCTAATTCTCAGCCATCTAATCTTTCCCGGGACTTAGTACAGTGTTATTCAACCAGTAAATACTTAATGAATACTATTACTACTGTGAGTCCATCATTGAGCAGGGATTTTCTCTATCTGTTGCCAAATTGTACATTCCAAGCGTTTAGTACAGTGCTCTGCACATAGTAAGTGCTCAATAAATACTACTGAATGAATGAATTACTACTCTGCTACTACTTCTCCTACTGCCCAGAAGCAGGAGACAAGTTTTCAGGTCACAGTGCATGCAATAACTTATTTGGACAAAGATCATGCACATGATTTTTCTCTTTCTTTGGTAATTCTTAAGGTTCACAATTACTTCCTGGGAATTATCCCGAATATCTAGCATCTTGAGGAGAGACACACCACAATGCCAGACATATTGATCTTTTCCATTAGGATAAGTGTTTTGAGAACAGAGATGCATTTTATCACTGTCCAAGGGACTGACCGGACCAAAGCCAAATTTTCGACAGCCTAGAAGTTTTCCAACAGCCTCAGACTATGCCAGGAGTAATGTTTTTGCACACATAATTCCACTGTTCCAAAGCCTTATATTGGTTGCCAATTAAATCTTCTATCACATATAAAATTGCCATGTTGACCTGTAAGGTGATACATAATATCAGTCTTGTCTTTACTGAAGATCTTCCATTTAATTACCTTCCTACTTACTCCCTTGGGATCTGTTCTGTCAGATCCCTGTTAACCTTAAATTTCAGTTTGAAGCCATTTGGAAATTGTATATACATTGTTCTTCATCCAAAATCCAGAATCTCTTTTATTTTATATTGTGTTGCTTATTATGCCTTCACTCTGCCTCCTCCCATTTCATAAACCGGCTTGGGACACATACTGACTGGGAATTTTTATTAGTTTTCCTGTTTTTTTACCCTCTTATGGTGAGTCTGATGAGCTTCAAGACAATCATATTAAATCTGCAAGAGCTCTCCTTAGTAAGAATTTATTAATAATCTGCAACAGAGTATGTGGGTGTGGCATGATACCTCCACAAAGTGATTAATAAACATAGCATTCCTTGAAAAAAATCATCTCACAATTTCCAAGAGCAAAATAACATGTCCTTTTTTACACGGCAACAATTACCTTCCAGTTGAAGATCCAGTGGCCAATAAGTAGTCTTTACAAGAGAAACAGCATGGCTCAGTGGAAAGAGCCTGGGCTTGGGAGTCAGAGGTCATGAATTCTAATCCCAGCTCTGCCACTTGTCTGCTGTGTGACTTTGAGCAAGTCACTTCACTTCTCTGTGCCTCAGTTCCCTCATCTGTCAAAAGGGGATGAAGACTGTGAGCCCCAAATAGGATAACCTGATTACCTTGTATTTACCCCAGTGCTGAGAACAGTGCTGGGCACATAGTAAGCGCCTAACAAATATCATCATTATCATTATTATAAAACCTTTAAAATATTCCAAATAGAAAAGATATGTCAGGGGTCCAAAGGGTAGTAAATTCAGTTAATGAGAAACAGTCTGTCCAACTGGGTGAATCCTGTCAATGGTGTCAGGATTTATTCATTCATTCATTCAATTGTATTTACTGCGTGCTCAATGTTTGTGACAGAGCACTGTATTAAATTATTGGGAGAATATAATACAATAGAGTTAGCAGCTATGTTCCCTGCCCACAGAGAGCTTGCAGTCTAGAGACAAGCTTAAGGAGAAGACACAGCACAATCTATATGCAAGAGGATGTTCTAAACCCTGAAACCTGCTCCTTGCAAGTCCTTGGAGGCACCATCAGATGACACAATTTTCCATCCTCTATACACTGATTTACTCTCCAACACATTTCATTACTTTCATCCAGATGCATACATACATCTTCCAGGATGTTTCAAAAATAAAGGAAAACAAGGTCTATATGGTGCACCAAAGGCAATCTTTATTTCACCAGTAAGGATAGTATTAAAATTCACCTTTGCTCCATTATGACTAGACACAAATATAATACATTTTAATATAGTAGTTCTCCTGCAACCACAACTTTAAAGAGAAGAGCACTTACTAAGAAATTTTACCTTTACCCTGATCTTCTAGAGGATTTCTTGAGAAATCCTCAAGAAACAATAGAACTTCTGACATAAATCATTTTTGGGTTCCCTATTCATTTTACTTCAATCCTTTTCCCCCTTTCCCCTTTCCCATATCCATCTCCTTCCCAAAGAGCCATTGTTTAGAACTTGCCAGCAGAGTATCCAAGCCTTTAATATCTTTCCATCGAAATGGAGTTAGGAGAAAGAGTGACCATATGGCATAGAAGGATACAATGCTGCTTCAAGTTTTATCAAGAAAATTTAAACCATGTTCTGGTTTCAGGATAGATTTCATAGTCACAGGTTGGTTATATAAGAGGAAGAATGAACTCTATCACTCGAGGAGCTTCACAGTCCAGTGGACAGAGGTCAGGATTTCATATCTGTTATGGAGTCTCTGAGGAACCTCAAACAAATCACTTAACCTCTCTTCACCTCAAACTCCCCAACACTGAAACAAAGGTGACAGTGCCATTACCATGTTGGAATCTGGTCCAACAGACTTAAATGATGGAGTATTTAAAAGATTTTCTAGTTCAGGATGGCTTGGGCCAAGGAAGGCAATAGATCTGGCTCTGAATATGAAGAGGAATTTTTGTATAACAATTCTGGTGTGAGAAAGAATGTGTCTTAAATCCTTGTTTTTTATATATTCCAAGCTTGGGTAACCAAGTCTGGCCAAGTTCAGAACCAACTGTTACCATGTGGTTTTCCAGTTCATTACTTCTTGGCACTGGAGCGTTCTCATTTGTAAGAAAAAGAGACTTTAAAAGGCTCATAAAGATTCTTGGACACCAAAATAGCTCTCTCCAAACACCATTTTATTAAATTGAAATAGAAAGAATCAGACTTTTAGAGATAAAATTTCCCTAAATGCATGTGAGTTTACACATTAACAGAAAATGTGCTGAGGTTGACTGAACAAAAAAAAATTGTAATATAGTTGAAGTAACTTGCCAAACCCAAAACATAACTCAGTATTCCAGCCCTAATTTTTATAACAATTTTTCAGATTTTACTTGCACACCAAATCGAGGAAGTGTATCACATAAGTTCAACGCTATTCATGGACCTTGTATCTCCACAACTGGGATATTTTAATCACATTCCTGCAATTCTTCCAGTTTATCTCATTTTCACTACAAACTACCTGACACACCACACACAAATTCACCTTCCCTGACCTCCTTCTTGTCCACTGCTACCTCCTGCTGTGTCTTAGTTCACACCCTTTAATACAGGACAGGTTGCTAGTCCTCTCATAGCGTTCTTCTCTTGTCTCTGAACTTTTGTTCAAGTCATTCTGAATACTTGGAACAACCTCAAATATTCTTCTTCAACCCTTGGGGCATCTCCACATGGATAATATACAATCTCCTCAAATTCAACATATCCAAAATGAACCTCATGCTCCTTCTTAGATCTCCTCTTCCTAATGTTCCCATCGTCATCAGTCCTACCATCAACTGCCCTGCCTCCACAGCTCGTGACCTTGAGATAATCTTTAACTCCAATTTTTCCTCTTACTTCCCATATTATTGGTATTAAACCCTTCCAGGTTCTCATCTCAAATATTCATGAATTTACAGTTGTTGTTTATTAATTAAATCATCTCTCAATTGGAGGACTTCTCTAATTCCATTCTCCAACTAACCTATGCTATCTTTAACTCTCTCCACCCCCTTAAGATGATTATAGTTCACAGCTACATTGATGGTATTCTGGTTTCAGCTCCATAATAACAATATTAACAATAATATTTTGAAGTGTTGGTAAGTGTACAAAGTACCCTAATAAGCACTACGGAAGCTAAGGGAGATTCATTAAGACACCTCTCTAGTCCGCAGGGGGCTCACAATTTAAAAAAAGGGGGAGGATAATTCCACAAGGGGAAAAATAGCAGACCAAATTGAACAATTTGGAAACCAAATTGTAACAGATCGGTTCTCAATTCCTTATTGTTCCATTCCTCCCTATACCAACGGTTAAAACCTTCCCAATGTTTTAAATATTGAACATGGCCTTCTGTAGTCCCCCCCGACCCCCCAAGAGAGGTCAGGAAGATAAGGACGTACTGGGAAGTGGGGAGCATCAATCCATTTATCAGTGGTATTTCTGAGAGCTTACTATGTGCAGAGCATTGTACTAAGTGTTTGGAGAGTACCACACAATAGAGTTGGATGACACATTTCCTGCCTATAAGGACCATCATTAAATCAAAAACTTTCTGAGAGCGAGGACTGTGCATTTTCTACTATGTATCTTAGTGAACCCAATCAAACAATTGATGGGTAGTATTTATTGTCTCCTGTATTCAAAGCACTGTACTAAGCACTTGGAAGCATACAGTAGTTACAGGACATGTTCCTGCCCTCATAGAGTTTAAAATCCAATGTGGGAGATTGATAAAAAATAAATTCAAGATAGGAGGAAGAAGCGAATGGAAGGATGGGTATGCAAATAAGTATTTAAATAGTGGGCTAAGTCACTCAATGGATGCAGTAGTACTTTGGATGGATATGAGTGTATGAATGTGGAGGTGACATAAGAGTTGTGAGACATGCTTTTGTGAGGAGGAGGAAAAGTTATCCTGGAGGAGATTGGCAGGGAACATGTATGTTTATTGTTATATTGCACTCTACCAAATGTTTAGGACAATGTTCGACACACAGTAAGTGCTCAATAAATACAACTGAATGAGAAGAGCTTTGCAGACTAGGAAAACTGTGGGACTGGCAGATTGGAAGAGGGAAGGAGCTCCATGGAGTGGGAAGGACATGAGCAAAGGATTGAAGTAAGGAGAGATGGGAATGGGGTACAGTGAGGAAATTGAGAAGGATAAAGAGTGAGCTGGAGTTCAGGAAGAAAGGAAAGTGGAGAAATAGGAAGGGATGAGCTGATGGAGTACTTTAAAACAAATAGTCAGGAGTTTCTGTTTGATGCAGAGGGAATGAGTGAGCAATTAATGTTTTTGAGTGTGAAGAGAGGTGTGCAAAATAACTTTTAGAAAAAATGATTCGAGCAACAGGATAAAGTGTGGACTGGAACAAAGAGTGTGGAGGGATCGAGGACAAGGAGTAGATTGAAAGGGTAAACTACTTGGGATATGACGTGTCTAGACCACGGCTGTGGTCTATTACCGAGTAATGCTCCCAAGCTTTCCCAAATCAAAATAATAAAAATAATATTGATAACAATTATGATATTTATTAAGCACTTACTATGTGCCAAGCACTAAACTAAGAACTTGGATGGGTACAAGATAATCAGATCCCACATGGGGGCTCACATTCTAAATAGGAGGGAGCACAAGTATTCCATCCCCATTTTGAAGATGAGGAAATTGATGCAGAGGGAAGTTAAGTGATTTGCCCAAAGTCACACAGCAGGTAAAGTGATGGAGATGGGATTAGAACCCTGGTCCTCTGACTCCCAGGCTGGTGCTCTTTCCACTAGGCCACCCTGCTTCCCACCTATTCCTCTCAGCTTAAATGACAACTTAAAAGGAGATAATAAAAAGGCACCTCCTCCATGAGGCATTCCCTGATTAACATTCATTCTTTAAGCTAAATAAATTTCATCAGCCCCCTCGGCATTCATGACTTTATCTGGGTTCTTATCTGCACTGATTATTCTCATGCATTTATTGTTCAAAACTATTCTCAATCTTTCAACTCCTCAAGAGCCTTCAATTTATATCTGGTAACATTCCATTTTGATTGTAAGGTGGTGGAGGGTGGGAATGGCTTCTGTGGCTTCTCTAGTGGTCCCACAATTGCCTAAAACAGTGCTCTGGACACAGAACAATCAATTCTCTTTCTCTGCTGCCATCACTGTCTCTGATTCTATTGCTGCTGCTGCTCTAACTGATGAAAGTGAGAAAGAGGAAAAGGAATTAGCCAGGGAAAGAAGAGGAAAAAGAGAAGGCTAAGGATGGATACATAATACATACTTCTTGACTGACTGAACTAGAAGAAACTCTCTGCTGGAAGGTACTTGTATATACCAATACCAAAGCCCCATACACACAGTGAAAAAGCAAATACATCAATGCGATAGGGAACATCTCAGCCAGTGTAAATTCAAACTTTGCCATCTTGCTACAAATAGGATGTTTTCCCACATAGAAAATATCTAAGTGAATTTATTTCTCATTGTGATTGTTTCTGGGCATGCTACATAAACAGCAAAACCCATTTTGGTCATTACTCATTATACCTCATTAGGGATTGTATACCCTTATTGTGGATTATTGTATTGTACTGACAGAATAAATATCCTGTCATCTTTCCCATTCAGTCAAGAGTGAGATGACCATTGTCAGACACAGGCTACATTAGGAGAAAGTGTTTGTTTGTTTGAAATTAAATCAGTCAGAAATTATTAAGACCCGAGTGTGAATAAAGTTTGAATGAGGGATGTTATACAAAATCAAGTTTCACTTAAATTAATTGCATTAGTACACAAAAAAGCATGGTCCTGCTGGGAATAGTTCTTATTTTTTAATGAAACTTTCATAGCATCGTAACTATCTGGTAGGGACCAAATCTCTGATGTCTTTGAGAGAAGTACCATAGCCTAGTGGAAAGAGCATGAGCCTGGGACCCAGAGGCCCTGAGTTCTAATTCCAGCCCTGCCAATTATTTACTGTGTAACTTGATTTCACTTGATTAAGGGTCTCAATTTCCTCAACTGTAAAAAGAGGATTAAATCCTCCTCCCTCCAACTTGGAATGTGAGTCCCATGTGGGACAGGGAATGGGTCCACCTTGATAATCTTGTATGTACCCCAGTTTAGAACAGTACTTGATTCTAGTAAATGCTTAACAAATACTATTAAATAAATAAAGCTGATTGAAGAACAATGGCAGGTATTTTCATCAGCTCCTAGCTGAGGTATCGAGGAAGGAAAAATAATATGACCTGCTCATATAGTTTTAACTCTGCCCTCCCTTGCTGCCCCAGTATACCTCCAAATTTGTAATCAGATTCAAATCATTTCACTTTATTGATTTTTCTCCTATTTAGTAGCCATCTGGGCTTCCCAAGATAGAATGAATGTTTCTTGTGGCAGGGAACTTCTATGTCCCAAACTACATAAACCTTTAGCACCTACTATACACCAGTAACCTCAGATGGCACAATAATAAGTGCAAAAATAAAGAGTCAGCCTTTTTAACAAAGAAAAGTGCCTAATTCATGTTCCTTTCATTCTTCTAATATTCTTACCCCCATCTCTCTGAATAGGATCTTCAAAAGTATAGATTGAGGCCTTCATTTCCCCTTCATTTTTTGTCCACTTTTGTTTTTATAATTTGAAACTATGTTAGTAATAATGATGTTGGTATTTGTTAAGCACTTACTATGTGCAGAACACTGTTCTAAGTGCTGGGGTAGACACAGGGGAATCAGGTTGTCCCATTGGAGCTCACAGTCTTAATCCCCATTTTACAGAGGCACAGAGAAGTTAAGTGACTTGCCCACAGTCACACAGTTGACAAGTGGCAGATCAGGGATTCGAACCCATGACCTCTGACTCCAAAGCCCGTGCTCTTTCCACTGAGCCACGCTAACTTCTTCCCCACTCCTTTCAAACATGCTCATAACAATAATGTTGGTATTTGTTAAGTGCTTACTATGTGCAGGGCACTGTTCTAAGCGCTGGGGTAGATACAGGGTAATCAGGTTGTCCCACGTGAGGCTCACAGTCTTCATCCTCATTTTACAGATGAGGTAACTGAGGCTCAGAGAAGTGAAGTGACTTGCCCAAGGTCACACAGAAGACAAGTGGCGAATCTGGGATTAGAACCCATGACCTCTGACTCCCAAACCCGTGCTCTTTCCACTGAGCCACGCTTCTTCTCTATGTCTCCCCCTATTCTAAAGAAAAAACACCCTCCCTTTACCCCACGGCTCCCTCCAGTTATCGCTGCATTTCCCTTTTAGCATTCCTCTCCAAACTTGAGTAAGTTTTCTACACCGCTGTCACAAGTTCATCTCTTCCAATTCTCTCTCTGACCATGTAGCTAGAGAGTAGAAGGGGACCTAGAACTGAACCTTGTAGAAGCAGCTTGGCATAGTGGATAGAGGTTGGGCCTGGGAGTCAGAAGGTCATGGGTTCTAATCCCAGATTTGCCACTTGTCTTCTGTGTGACCTTGGGCAAGTCACTTCACTTCTCTGAGCCTCAGTTACCTCATCTGTAAAATGGAGATTCAAGACTGTGAGCCCTACATTGGACAGGGATTGTGTCCAACTCAATTAGCCTATATCCACACAGGCACTTAGTACAGTGCCTGGCACACAGTAAGGGCTTAACAAATACCATCATCATTATTATTATTATTGTTAGAAGCAGTGTGGCCTAGGTGATAGAGCATGGTCCTGGGAGTCGGAAGGACCTTAGTTCTAATCCTGGCTCTGTCCACTGTCTGCTGTGTGACCTTGAGCAAGTCACTTAACTTCTCTGGGTCTCATTTACCTCACCCATTAAATGAGGATAAAGACGGCCAGCCCCTTGTGGGACATGGACTCTGTCCCTCATGATTAGCTTGTATCTACCCCAGTGCTTAGCTCATAGTAAATGCTTAAATACCATATTGAAAAAAAATCCTTCTCTTCAACCTGACATGGTCATGGGTGGAAGGGAATATGAAGGGGAAACAGGAGAAGGGGATGAAAAAAATGTCTCTACCACATTAAGATGTCCCCACCTATCAGGTGTTAGTAAAATAGCATCTCCTTCAAGAGGTCTTCCCGGATTAAGCCCTCTTTTCCGCTGCTCCCTCTCCCTTCTACATTACCTATGCCCTAGATCAATACTCTTTAAGCACTTGACAGTCAACCCACCCTCAACCCCAAAGCACTTATGGACAGATTTGTAATTATGTTAATATTTGTCTCTTCATGCTAGGTTGTGTGCTCCTGGTGGTCAGGGAACAGTTCTAACCAAACTCTATCTTATATCGCTTCCCAACTGTTTAGTTCAGTGGTCTTCAGTAAGCGCTCAATAAATACCACTGATTGATTGGTTAAGAATTCTCTGGATCTGAAGATCTAGGAGAAAGAGAAGTGATCAAGAAAGGTCACAGGTCATTTTGTGCTTTTGTTTAACATTCTCCCATTTCATCCCCTAAAAATATTGGATATTTGCTTGCTTGGTGCATTTTCTTTAATTTAACTTGTACATTCCTAATACAGAACACATATTAAGTTTTTTCCTTGAGAGATAGTTTAAATAATATTCTTTTGTTTATACAGTTGTTCAAAACCATGTTCAATCCACACAATTTTAATATCTTCATTGAGCAAAGGTTATTCCAAATATATGATGTTGCATTCATATATGAAACAGCTACAGATCTATGCATATTACTTTCCCTAGCACCCCTGGACTAGCTTACTTTTTTCAGCATTTCTGATGAGCACCATGCATTTTTTTCACATTTGATTACTCTTCTTTGAATCAGGAAATTATTTGTTTGCTTACTGTAGAATGAATGTTGAAAGGGTCCTGGATTTTCAAGCAAGATTGTGATTCTGCGCATATGTTTTGAATGGGGTTCAAATATGAAAGTACTGAATATACAACTCTTCGATTTGGTGTGTAAGCTTTTCCTACATTTGGATTTCCTTGATTTTGTGGGACCATCTGTTAGCTCCAACACTGTTAGGGGATTTCCACTTGACAGCAATTGTTAACCTGGCAACTGAGAGAAGGAAGAAAGAACGAAGGAAAGAATGAAGATTTGGGTGGTTCTCTCCTTAGTTACAGTTCCTACAAAGCCCAGAGCCAGGGGACAGTTTAGGGTGGGATCCAGGGTGGAGAATTGCATGGGTGTGTTTTTGAAGCAATTCCCAAAAGATTTTTATCCAAGAGTAATCCTACCAGACGTGTTTGAAAGCGCCTTATGTCCCCACACTGTGAGAGGAGTCGGCAAAGACCATTGTAAACAATCCTTCTGGGCAAGAGAGAGTTTTGCAATACTTTGCACAGAGTATTACAATGTGAAGCTGTCATGGAAAGCTTTCCTTCGGAAGCCCCTCACCGTTTCTCTTTTGGTTGGCTTAGCAAGTAGAATTCTTCACTCTGAATCCATCCTGTGCACAGGTCCAACTTAGCTTACAGCAAAGGACAGAAGGGGTTTTAGGTGAACGTTTTCATCATCACCTTGGCATCTAAGACAATCTGCTTGATTCCCCATTAGAGAAAATAATGATACACTAGAAAATGGCATTATGCAATAGTATTACCAATGTATGTATCTCCATTCATAATATAGTCCGGTTCCCTCTGTCAGATTTGTGTATCTCTCTCTCTATCTATCTATCTATCTATCTATCTATCTATCTATCTATCTATAATTTTGGGTAGCAGAACTACTTGTCACACCCATAAACTATAATTGAGAAGAGAGAGTAGGAGAGAAGCCATCCATTTTGGCTTCATGCTAAACTATCAGCATCTTGGCTCCAAGCCAGAGCAGTCAACTTATAATAATAACTGGCAGAGGGCCAGCCCGTTTTAGAAAAGAAGGAAGAAAGGCAGAATGGAGGGGTAGAGAAGGGGATGGGAAAATGGAAGGAGAAAAGACAGGCAGAGAAATTGAGAAAGAGAGAGTGCAAGAGAGGAAATGAAGAATAAGCTCAATCAAAGCAGTAACATTTTAATTTTTATTTCTCAGAATATTTTCTAAAGACATCTGTTTTCATCAGACTATCTGCACTTTAATCAAATTGTAAGTGTGCATTTTACCTTTCCAGCATTCTGAAATCAAAATAGAAATCTAGTGCCTTTATCCTGCTTTGTCCTGGGCTAAAAAAAACCAAAGTATCCCCCCTATAGAGTATGGAGGCTACCAGGCTATTTGGATGTATTCCTTAATCTGGTTCTTATTTCGCATTAGAGAGAGCAACACCTTACAAACATCACCAAAGCATTCAGCTGCTCAACGCCCCTATTTCAATTTCATACGTTAACGAACATACATAGTCCAATCATATCATAGGCACTGTTCCCTGACTAGTGACAAGAGAGCTAAAAACTTAATATCCAGTGACTTTGCCTCTGAAAATTAAGAATAGTCATGTTTTTTCTAGAGACTTTCAAATATCAATTGGATATTACTTGGATGATGATGTCTAATCTTGCAAGAATTTAACGATAAGAACAAGGTATAGTTCAGGGGAAAAAAGGGCAGAATGAACAAAGGGAGAGGTAGAAGCTTTGTAAGAGCAGAACCCTTTAGAATGGTCATGGCATTCAATTAACACAGAGATTAATTAAATAATTAACATGGCCAGAAATTCACAATTCTACTGCGAATGCTAATTGATTGATTCTAGAGGAAGAAGCAAGTGGGTCCAAAAGTGGTGTCTGCAGACTCTCGTCTCCTGGATGATGTCAGATGAGCCATGATATAAAGCGGGACCGGGTTATAAATCAGCATGGAAAGATCCGTAAGGACGTTTCACAGGTGGTGAAGAGACATGCATGAAAAATAACAGTCGGGAGAGTATTTATGAAATCAGACTAAAACCTTTGAAGTCAAAAACAAAGGGCTGATGTCGTATGTCTTCCGCAGTGGACAATGATGGAAGTTTGATGTCTGAAATAATAAGGGATTAATCCTAAAATGGGATTTTTTGTGGTTCCAAGGTGGAGATGGAAGAGTCTTTGCTTCCACCTCCTCCCTCCTTCCTGATGCGACCTTACTGTTGGTCCAGTGCCTTCTGAGAATCATGGATTCTAGTCTCTGCTCTGCCTGTTAGGGCTATGCCATCAGTGTTGGACCACTTACCACTCTGAAAGATGAATAGACCCAGCAGGAATTTGGGGGGAAAAAAAAAAGAAAAAACACTTCCAAGTCAGGCAACAATGATCGCAGTGTAGCTACCAAAGCAAATGTCTTCAGTATCATGGTGCTACAGCACAATATTGGCCCTACGCTTAGGCACTTTGGCCATAATAAGCCCTGCACATAAAAAGGTTTCATGTACCTTTGCAAAGTTCAATCAGTCAATCAATAGTATTTATTGAATGATTACTGCGTGCAGAGTACTATAGCAAGTACTTGGAAAAGTACAATACGCCCAAGTTGGTACATTCTCTATCTACAAGGAGCTTTCGGTCTAGAAGAGGAGACAGATGCCAAAATACATTACAGACACATACATTAGTCCTATGGGGCTGAGGGTTAGGATGAATATTGAGTGCTTAAAGGGTAAAGACCCAGGTGCACAAATGATGCAGAAGGGAGAAAGAAAAACTAGGGAAAATGAGGGCTTAGTCAGGGAAAGCCTCTTGGAGGAGATGTGAATTTTAATAATAATAAGGTTTGAAGGTGAGGAAATTGGTGGTCTGTCATTTATGAAGAAGGAGTGAGTTTCAGGCAAGAGGGAAGACATAAACAAGGGATCAGTGTGAGCTGGATGAGATTGAGGTTGGTGTTAGAAGAGTAAAATGAGCCATGTTGGGCTGTAATGGGAACTCAATAGGAGGGGGTAAGTTGAATAAATGCTTTAAAGCTGATGGTAAAGAGTTTCTGCTGGATGCAAACAGGGGTGGGCAACCACTGGGTTTCTTGAGGAGAGGGGAATTGCGGACTGAACTTTGTTTACAAAAATGACCTTTGCAACAGAATAAAATATGGACTGGAGTGGGGAGAGATGGGAGGCAGGGAGGTCAGAAAGGAGGAGGATGCAGTAATTATGGAGAGATAGGATAGGAACAGGGTAATAGCAGTTAGGCTGGGGAAGCAGGATGACATAGTGGAGAGAGCCCAGGACTGGAAGTTGGAAGGTCAGGGATTCTAAACCCAACTCCACCATTTCTCGGCTGTGTGGCTTTGGGCAAGTCACTTCACTTCTCTGGGCCTCAGTTACCTTGTCTGTAAAATGGGGGATTAAGAAAGTGAACCTCACGTGGGACAGGCACTGTGTCCAACCCAATTTGCTTGTATCCACCTCAGCACTTAGTACAGTGCTTGGCACATACTAAGCACTTAACAAATACCACAATTACCAGTATTATTTTGGAGAAAATAGAGTGGATTTTAGAGAGGTTGGTAAAGGTACAACTGACAGGATTGGGTGACAGATTGAATATGTATGTTGAATGAGAGCGATGAGTCAAGGATAATGCCAAGTTTATGCACTTGTGAGGCAAGGAGAATAGAGGTGTTGTCTACAGTGGGAAAGACAGGATGGTACAGGATCTGTGTGGAAAGATGAGGAGTTATGTTTGGTACATATGAAATATAAGGTGTCAGCAGGACAGTTGAGAAGAGATGTCCTGAAGACAGAAGGAAATATGAGACTGCAGTGAAGAAGGGAGGTAAGAGCTGATTCTAGTTCTATAGTAAATTCCTCTGCACAGATTCTCGATCCTGAAGTCACAGGACTAAAAATTATCCATTTTTTCTGGCAGGACACTCCTTTATCATCATACTCCCACTACAGACAAAGGCTATGAAGGAAAATAATAGTGGTAAATAGAATTGGAAATGTGCATGAGCTGTTACCTCTTCCTTGAAGGCAGAGTCACTTTGCTACCTCCCAAGCATCTAGTACAGCTCAGTAAATGCTGTAGGCAGAGTGATAGGTTCTACTTCTCAACATTTTCTTCATGGTAAGAACTATGTGCCAAAATTGTAATAGGTGCTTAGATAGATAAAAGATGAGCAGGGTGAACTCAGTCCACGTCCCACATGGGGGTCAAAGTCTAAGTAGAAAGGAGTGTTTATTCCCCACTTTACAGTTGAAGAAACTGAGGCATGGGGAAATTGTGACTTACCCAAGGTCACACAGCAGACAGGTGGCAGACCTAGGATTATAATCCAGGACATCTGACTTCCATTCCCATGCTCTTTCCATTAAACCAAACTGCTTCTCTCAACATTCCACAGTTCATCTTCCAATCTAACCGATGGTGGGAATGGGAACCCCTGACAACAATATAAGCTTGGACATTGACAGAGGAAGAATGAAGGCCTGCTGCTCTACGTTAGTCTGTCTCCTGATAATACTGTGCCCTGGGAGTCAGAAGGATCTGGGTTCTAATCCCTGCTCCACCACATGTCTGCTGTGGGACTTTGGGCAAGTCGCTTTACTTCGCTGAGCCTCAGTTACCTCATCTGTAAAATGAGGTTTAAGCGTGTGAGACCCATGTGGGACTGTGTCCAACCTGATTGACTTTTATCTACCCCAGCACTTAGATCAGTGCTTAGCATATAGTAAGTGCTGAAAAATTACCTTTATTATTATTATAATTCCTTTTTATCATCTTATGCCAGCTGGACTCAGGATGTTGGCATAGGTTATTGAAGTGTATTAAAGGTCTCCATATGAGATGCCCAATTTCTAAGATGTCTTGATTTCTGAGACAGAGATGAGCTTGCTGCCCCTCTCCTTGCTCTTTATTTATTTTTCTCTCCTGCTCCTTCATCTAGGCCCAGCTCCCATTTTGATCCAAACATAATAGAACTAGTGGAGGAGGAGGAAGAAGAGGAGGAGGAGGAAAAGGTAGAATACTAGTATTAGTAATAGTAATAATCATTGTAATAGTATAAGCCTAGGGGCAGTGTTAATGTTCTTTATTCATTATAGCTGGGTACAAAGTAGTAGCTATAATAATGATAATTAAAATAACAGCACTTAAGTACTTACTATATGCCCGGCACTGTTGTAAACACTGGGGTAGATACAAGTTAATCAGGTTGGACACATTCGCTGTCCTACATGGGGCTCACACTCCTAGTCCCCATTTTATAGATGAGATAACTGAGGCCCAGAGAAGTGAAGTGACTTGTCCAAGGTCACACTGCAGACACTTAGTAGCGGTAGACTAGCAGAATTGATGTCTGTCTACCCCTCTCTAGATTGTAAGCTTGGTGTGGGCAGGGAATGTGTCCATTCATTGATATGTTGTACTCTCCCAAGTAGTTAGAACAGTGCTCTGCACACAGTAAGAGCTCAATAAACATGACTGACTGAATGAATAATGCTATTTATTGTATATAACTGGTTGCAATGAAGTATTTGGGAAAATACTACCGAAACCTAAAACAACATTCCCCTGCCCTTAAGGAGCTTATACGCTAGTGGAACTTCAATATAATCACTGACTTGCACACTAAATCTCTAATCACAGCAATGATACTAGTAAGCATGAGCTAATCAATTAATGGCATTTACTGGACATCTACAATGTGCGGAAGACTAAATTAAGCACTTTGGACAATACAATAGAATTAGTAGACATGAGCCCATCCCTTATATTGCTTACAATCTAGCTGAGGAGGAAGATTGAAAAATAAATTCCAGTTAGGAGGAATTGATTGAGTGCAAAACTATGCACATAAGCCCTCAGGAAGTAGTGCTGGCATGAGCCCTGAAGATTTAGATGGTAGAGCAGTGATAAAGTGACATTTGGAGGAATATAAAGTGAAGAATATTATACATCAGTTGGGGAAGGTATCTGGAGGAGACGTAATTTCATTCATTCAATGGTATTTATTGAGTGCTTACTGTGTGCTGAGCACTGTATTGAGCACTTGGGAGAGTACACTAAAACAACAAACTGACACATTCCCTGCCCATATTGAGCTTACAGTCTAGATATGGAGGCAGACATTAATATAAATAAATTACAGATATGGACATAAGTGCTGTGGGGCTGGGAGGAGGGATAAATAAAGAGAGCAAGTCAGGGTGTTGCAGAAGGGAGTGGGAGTTGAGAAAAGGGGGTGCTTAGTCAGAGAAGGCTTCTTGGAGATGTGCATTCAGTAAGGCTTTCAAGGTGGGGAGAGTAATTGTCAGATTTGAGGAGGGAGGGCATTCCAGGCCAGAGGAAGGATGTCGGTGAGAGGTCAGCAGCGAGATAGATGAGACAGATACAGTGAGGAGGTTAACATTACAGGAGCAAAAGTGTTTAGTCTGGGATGCAGTAGGAGAGTAGTGAGGTGAGGTAGGAGGGGGCAAGGTGTTCGAGTGCTTTAAAGCCAATTACCAAATGTCTTTAAAGATGGGCAGAGGAGTGGTCTGTTGGATGTGATTTTCACGGTAAGGGAGTTTCAGGCAGGAGGGATGGTGTGACCAAGAGGTCAGCAGAGGGAGATATGAAAACGAGGCATAGTGAAGAGGGTAGCTTGAGAGGAAAGGAGAGGACGAGCTAGGGCACAGTGGAAAAAAGAATGGAAAAGCAGAAGGGAAATAGCTTGAAGTCGATGAATAGGACATCCTCCTTGATAAGGATAAGAACGGGTAATCATTGAAGATATCAGGCATGGAGATACGTGAGTAAAATGATGCTTTAGAAAAATGATCAGGGCAGCAGGGTGTAGTATAGATTGTAGAGGCATGAACCAAGAGGCCCATCTTGTAAAGAACTGAGTGGATGCAATGTGTTGTTTTTTTAATAAGATGAGAAGAAATGTGGTCTAAGTTGCTGTTAGAGAGGGTAGATTTTGAATAGACGGCTCACAGAATGCGACCCTGACAGGACATCTGACTCAGGAACTGAAGACAGAAGAGTGATATTTCTGCTTGATCAGCCCAGATTGGATCTGGGACCAAGGAATATTCATAGCAACCTCCATTACTTGACCAGGACTCACATCCTTAATGGAACTCAGGCACTCGTGAGAGTGTGGTAATGAGGAGTGGCATTTTGGAAAACTAAGATCGCCCCTTCCCTAAATTGAGGGAAAATGCCTGTGCCTATGAAAAATTAGGGTCCACGTGGCCTACTTAAAAAGATGAATAATTAGGCAGATTTTATGTAGCAACAATAGTAGTAATAGAATTCACTGAGAGCTCTGGGTGCATTATGTTATATTAAGCACTAGGGAAGTACAAAACAGGCAAGTGACTTATAACCTGACCACAAGGATCTTAATGGGGGAGACAGACCTAAAAGTACTTAAAGAGTAACAAAATGAATAATTAAATGTACAACAGAATAAATAAATATGTACAATCACTGATGATGGAAATGCTAGTACAAAAAGACCAGAGATGCCTGATGGGTTTATATGATTTTGTGTGTTGGGAATTAATTGGGGTATGCATGCTGGAGAAGGTTGGCTTTCAGGCGTGCGTTGAATATAATAATAATTGTAATTATTATGGTATTTGCTAAGCACTTACTATGTGCCAGGCACTGTACTAAGTGCTGAAGTGGATATAAGTACATTGGGTTGGGCACAGTCCCTGTCCCACGTGGGGCTCACAGTCTCAATCCCCATTTTGCCGATGAGGTAACTGAGGAACAGAGAAATGAAGTGACTTGCTCAAGGTCACACAGCAGACAAGTGGTGAATCTGGGATTATAATAATAATAATGATGGCATCTGTTAAGCACTTACTATGTGCCAAGCACTGTTCTAAGCACTGGGGGGGATACAACCCATGACCTTCTGATTCCCAGGCCTGTGCTCTATGGAAAAAACTGAGATCTGTTAGATTTGGGGGTTAGTTTGAACCAGGGTGGAAGAGTCAAGCATTCCTCTAAATAAAATGTTATATTGCAAGAGAAGCAGCGTGGCTCAGTGGAAAGATCCTGGGGTTGGGAGTCAGTGGTCATGGGTACGAATCCTGGATCTGCCACTTGTCAGCTGTGTTACTGTGGGCAAGTCACTTAACTTCTCTGGGCCTCAGTTACCTCATCTGTAAAATGAGGATGAAGACTGTGAGCCTCACGTGGGACAACCTGATGACCCTGTATCTACCCCAGCGCTTAGAACAGTGCTCTGCACATAGTAAGCTCTTAACAAATAACAACATTATTATTATTATTATGTTGCAGAAGTTATTTTATAGGAAGAATGGGTAGCTAAATACAGTGGTTGGCTTAAGCATGCAGTACAGTACTCTGCACACAGTAAGAGCTCAATAAATACCACTGATTGATTAAACATACCCCTGCCTAGAGACAGAGCTGGATCAAATGACCCCTTCAGATCTCTTCCAATTGGAATCCCATGTAATTCTACTGGTTAGATGTGATAATCATTACACTTCTTTGAACATTTCAACACCTCATTCCTGTACCATAATCCCTGGCTGTTGGTGATACTGAAAAAAATGCATCTTTTTAATCCATCCAAGCCATGACACCCAGATGAAAATTATTTTCATACTCATTTTTCCTAGATCACTTTCACTCCAAACCTTCACAGAAACCTTGGTCTTACACAAGATTGTAGATGTGTGATGATCCTGGATATGAAGACCAATGCAGTTGATTAAGCAGTAGCACTTGATTACTTATTTTGTGCAGAGCAGTGCAATAAGCATTTGGGAGACTACAATACAGCCTGTAGAGATGATTCTGACCTCAAGGAGTTTACAGAGAGATTAACCCTAAGGCCTGATTAAATTGTGTATCCATCCCCAGCACATACCTTTGAACCATTCCTATTTTATGAAATCAAAACTTTCTCAGGAGAAAGCTTGTCCCTTCTTTTCTGGCAGCGTCAAAAATAGTGTGATCAAAGCCAATTCCTAGCTATTGCAGCGCTACTGGCTACCAATTTCACCTAGAATAACAAGTCCAAAGGCATATTCCCCATAAACTGCACCCAAGAGTCACTCAGACAAAAGGCTAGGATGGATTAATTCTTTTGTATCGTACTTTCCCAAGTACAATGCTCAATAAATGTCATTGATTGATTAAGGACTTCTTCTTTAGTTAGTAAGTTATCTGTCTTTGAGCTGTCTTAGTTCAGGCACTCAAGCCCAAAAGCAAAAATGTCATATAGTAATAATAATAATAATAATACTTTTAAAATGCTTACTAATGCACCAAGCACTGTGCTAAGCACTGGGGTTGGTACAAGTTAAACAGATTGGACATGGTCCCTGTCCCACATGGAGCTCACACTCTTATTCCTTTACAGATGCAGTAACCGAGGCACAGAGAAGTGAAGTGATCTGTCCAAGGTCACACAGCAGACATGTGTCAGAGAAGGTATTAGAACCCACGTTCTTCTGACTCCCAAGCCCATGCTCTATCTACTAAGTCACATCGTTACCTGGACAATATCTCTTCGAAATGGATTAGATTAAAAGTAATTTTTTTTGTCAAAAATATCTTTACATTTCCTATAACAGAATTTTTTTTAGTGGTATTTGTTAGGACTTACTATATGCCAATCCCTTCACTATGTGATACTCAGATTGGGCACATTCTCTGTCCCACTTGGGGATCACAGTCTAAGAGGGAGGAAACTAAGGCACACAGAAGTTAAGTGATTGGCCTGAGGTCACATAAGTGCCAGAGTCAGCATTAGAACCCAGGCCCTGGGATAATTTTCAGTGGTGAAAAGATCAACTGCTTCAAGGGGGAAAAAATATTTCCATTAAAATACAAACATTCTCCCAACCATGGAACAGTGAGGTTTAATACACAGAGTAATATGCTGCATCCATTGAACAATAAGAAAAACAAGGAGGAGAGTCACCAGACACTAAGGAATTTGAAAATAAAAGCCTTTCTAATGTGCAATTGAAGTTAAGGAAGTCAAAGTAATTGTTCCTGTTACCCAAGAGCTCTCCTTTTCAAAGTTGCGATTCCAGGGGTGTTTTGGGCTCATTGTATGGTGTGAGAACCCAAATAGAAGTTTTCACACTTGCCCATCTGCCACCAACTGACTCTAAAAGAGCTGCAGTATCATACACTTGAAAGAGTTCTTGCTGCTATTAGAATGTGATTTGAAAATTAAGTATGAAGAAAAGATGAATAAGATGACTGTACTGATTGTAGCAGACAGTGTGCAGAATGCTACAGACCTAGAGGTTAAAGGAGCAGGTCAGGACCATGATCCCCATGATCCTTTGCCCTCCTCACCCCTGCATGCTATAATACTCAATGCCTCAGGATAATCTGAAGGTCCTGTTTTATTTTTTATTGTGGTTTTTTTTTTGTCTCCTGCGGGGAGAGGGATGCCAACTATTCAAGTCAGCTGAGAAAGAGTTCTCAAGCTCCATTCGCAGCTACTACTTTTCATTTCATTTCCATTTAGCTTCAGTAATTACGACTCGGACATTGCAATATATTCGTCGGCAACACTGGGACCCTTTTGTTCTATGGGATGTTTCATGTCTCAGCCCAGAACCGCTAGAAGTCGCAGGACCACAGGAAGAAACAGCAAAGAAAGAAGTGGAGTCTCAGAAAAGGAAAGTTCCAGTTCTCTGCATAAGAGGAATAAATAAGGCAGAGATTGCATTACCTTTTGTGTGCAGTACATCATGTCAGAACAACAGGCTACTCTGATCTTTATCCATTGCCGATATTAGCTTTTATCTCAACTTCAATTCCGCTTCAAATTTTTTAAAAGTTCCTCCGAGCTGAGGTGTAAAGAACATTCGTTTCCCTGAAAGTGGCTGAACAATATTTTCAACACATTTATTTTTGTTGGGGCTCTGTTGATGCAATCATCTTGCCATTCAGAAAATAAAGCTGTGTTTTCAGCTCTAGTTTAGACTCACATATTGTGTGGGGGATAATGCACGCACAGGGCAATAATAGTTCCATACACAGTCTCGGACCCAGGGAATGTGGGTCAGGAGAAAGGAATACTCTTGCGGACCTGCTAACCCCTACTCTTTTTTATGGTATTTGTTAAGCGCTTACTATGTGCCAGGCACTGTACTAAGCACTGGGGTAGATCAAGCTAATTGGGTTGGACCCAGTCCTTATTCAAAATAGAGCTCACAGTCTCGATCCCCACTGTACAGATGAGGTAACTGAGGCACAGAGAAGTGACTTGCCCAAGATCACAGAGCAGGTAAGTGGCGGAGAAAGGATTAGAACACAGGTCCTTCTGACTCCCAGGCCTGTGCTCTATCTACTAGGGTGCACTGCTTCTCATAGGCCAGGCTGCTTCTCATGGTAATACCTCCCTCTCAGACTTTGCACTCCATGAGGGACAGGGACTGGGTCTGATTTGCTCACATTGTATCAGCTCCAACAGATAGTATATGGTTTGGCACCTTGTAAGAGCTTCATAAACCTTATTATTATGATTACTATTATTATTATTATCCTTGTGGGAAAGAAAAGTATCTGTCAACTCTGCCGTATTGTACCCTCCCACATACTTAGTTCAGAGCTCTGTGCACAGTAAATGCCCAATAACTACCATTGATCCTTGTGATTATCTTTATTATTATATCAGCCAATCATATTTATTGAGCACTTATGTGTAGAGCACTGTACTAAGTATGTAGGAGAGTACAAAATAGCAATATAAAAGACACATTTTCTGCCCTATTATGCTCTGCATGAATGTCCAGCCTACACAGGCCAAGGGGATGGGAAAACGTATATTTAATCCCCATTTTACAGAAAGATTGAGGCACACTGGAGTTAAGTGACTTTCCTAAGGTCATACAGCCAGTAATGATAATAATGATAATAATAATTATCTTTTAAGTGCATAGTATGTGCCAATCACTGTTTTAAGCCGTGGAGTGGGTACAAGATAATCAGGTTAGACATGATCCTTGATCCACATGGATCTCACAGTCTAAGTAGGAGGGAGAAAATTTTTTTTAATGATATTTGTTAGACGCTTACTATGGCCAGGTACTGTACTAAATTCTGCAGTAGATGGAAGATAATCAGGTTGGACACAGTCCTTCTTTCACACGGGGCTCACAGTCATAATTTCAATTTTACAAATGAGATAACTGAGGCAGAGAGGAGTTAAGTGACTTGCCCAAGGTCCCACAGCAGACATAAGGCAGAGGCAGGGTAAGAATCCATATCCTCTGACTCTCAGGCCCATTCTCTTTCCACAAGGTCACACTGCTTCTCTATTTAATACCCATTTTACAGATGAGGAGACTGAGACAGAGAAGTGATTTGCCCTAGGTTACAAAGCAGGCAAGTGGTAGAGCTGGAATTAGAATCAAGGTCCTCTGACTTCCAAACCCATACTCTTTCCATGAAGCAGTGCTGTCAGTGATTTAGTTTGGATTAGAGCCCCAGATCCACTGCCTAGCCAGGGCCAATTCTTCCTGTTTATCTGCACTATGCTGAGAATAACAAGGGGATCACTGAAAATAAAATGAATTGTATTCTTTCAGGTGATCTCCTTTCTGTGGTCTCTCTTTGGCCTTCTTCTGACAGAAATTTAGCATCCCCTAGATGTAAGCTTCTTGAGGGCAGGAATCATATCTATTTATGATGATGTTGGTATTTAAGTGCTTACTATGTGCTGAGCACTGTCCTAAACTCTGGGGTAGATACAGGGTCATCATGTTATCCCACGTGGGGCTCACAGTCTTAAGCCCCATTTTACAGATGAGGGAACTGAGGCACCGAGAAGTTAAGTGATTTGTCCAAGGTCACACAGCTGACAAGTGGTGGAGCCGGGATTAGAACCCATGACCTCTGACTCCTAAGCCCATGCTCTTTCCACTGAGCCACACTGATTCTCTATTTATGCTTTTTACTCTCCCAAGTACTTAGTATTAGCACTCTGCACACACTAGGTCCTCAATAAATAGATGATAGCCCCTAAAATAATTTAAATCCATCCTTTCCTAAGGATCTGATGATTAACTGTGGCCTATTCTTGTCATTTTATTATTAAGGAAGCACTCATAACTGAATCCTACCAAATGATTGGGGAGAAATGTGTTTGAGGTTTGTGGCCTAATCAAAAGAGCATGGACCTAGGTTTCAGAGGTCCTGGATTCTAATCCCACCTCTGCCACATGTCTGCCACTTGTCTGTCACTGAGCTTCTCTGTGCCTCGGTTTCTTCATCTATAAAACGGGAATTAAAAATCTGTTATCAATCATATTCGCTCATTGAGCACTTCCTGTGTACAGAGCATACTGTACTCTGCACTTGGGAGAGTACAGTGTAACAGAATTAGTAGACAGTACCCTGCCCACAACATGCTGTTTCATGTGCAACACGGACTGTGTCCACCCAGATTAATTTATAATAAGATACAAATACCATATTAAGTGCTTACTATGTGCCAGATGTTCTACAAAGCACTGGTGTGGACACAAGCAAATCGGATTGGGCACAGTCCCTGTCCCATGTGCGGCTCACAGTCTCAATCTCCATTTTATAGATGAGGTAACTGAGGTAGAGAGAAGTCAATTGACTTGTTCAAGGTCACGCAGCAGACAAGTGCCAGAGCTGGGATTAGAACTCATGACTTTCTGACTCTCAAGCCTGTGCTCTATCCAAGTCATGCTGCATCTATTCCAGTGGTTAGTACAGAGTTTGGCACACAGTAAGTTTTTAACAAATGGGATTATATTTATTATCCCCTGCCCTTCTAACTGTATCTTGATGGCCTAGACCTAATGATGTCCCTCAGATACTGTCCCCCCACCTTGCTTCCCCGTGAAATATGCCCACAATCTCGATCATCTGCTCCCTCAGAACATTAAAGAATCTTCCATTCCAATGTAATCTCAGAAAAGATCCATTTATGCTCAATTATTCATTGTCAGACTAGTACTGCTGTCTACAAGCAAACTTTAGAATGGGATAGTTAAATAGTGTTTTAAAGAAAAATGTGTTGATAAATAACATCTGGATAAAACACAGAAACCAGGGACTGTAGTAACATAATAGTCATGCAGTGGCAAGTTTTATTTTTTCATGAACATTTTTTGGAATAACTCCTTCTCAAAAGACACTGTCACCAAATAGGTCTGTAGCTTTGCTCAATGCCCTGAGAGTTTGAGTATAAGTTGAGTAACCTTATCTTACTCGCTTGAATATTTCCCTTTCAGAATGAAAAGGCCAGGTGCCAGCTCTTTGTTGTAGTACTTTGTTCTTGAGGAAAACAGTCTACAAATCTTTTGAAGAGTTTCACTGTATCATCACGTTATCTCTGGACTGATGGAATGTATCAAGCAGCCTAGCTGGGGATCAAGCTTCTCCTGTGGTTCATCAAGCCCAAGTGGAAAGATACATATGCCCATACATACATACACAACATCCCCCAGGCCAATAGTGGGTCAGACCAGGTCTAACCTCCCTCATGTTCCAAAAGTAGCATTGAAAGAAAGCTTCTGGGGACAGATTGACAGTCTTCATTGACATCCCACCCAGTGGAAATGGATGGATCTTCTAACATCCAAAATTTACCCTGTACTGACTTCTTATATTTTCATTACCAAATTGAGGAATCAGTCAACCATTCAGTGTTCTTTATTGAGCGCATACTGTGTGTACAGCACTGTAGACTCTATATGCAGTAAGCAGCTGGGGTGCAGTGTGGCCTAGTAAAAAGGGCACAGGTCTAGGAATTAGAGAACCTGGGTTCTAATCCTGGCTCTGACACTTGTTTGCTGTGACCTAGGGCAAGTCATTAAACTTCTCTGTGTCTCAGCTCATCTCTAAAATGGGGATTAAGAATAGGAGTGTCATGTGGGACATGGATTATGTCCAACCTTGCATCTACCCCACTACTTAGTACTGCTTCTGGCACAGAGTAAGTGTTTACCAAAAACCACTTTAAAAAAGTGCTTGGAAGAGTACAATACAAGAATTGATAGACATGTTCCCTGCCCACATGAGCTTACAGTCTAGAGGGGGAGACAGACATTAAAATAAATTACAGTCTCTAGACTGTAAACTTGTCTCTAGACTGTATGGTCCTTATGGGCAGGAAAATTGTCCGCTAATTCTGCTGTATTGTACTTTCTCAAGAGGTTAGTACAGTACTCTGCACATAGTAAGTGCTCAGTAAATATTACTGATTGACTGATAGACACTTTCATGCTCTAGGGAGCTGAGAGCGAGATGAATATCAAGTGCTGAGAGGGGAGAAGGAGCATGGCTTAATATAAAGAGCACGAGCTTGGGAGTCAGAGATCATGTGTTTGAATCCCACTTTGCCACCTTTCAGCTGAGTGACTTTGGGCAAGTCACTTAATTCCTCTGTGCCTCAATTACCTCATATGTAAATTGGGGATTAAGACCTTGAGTCCCACATGGGACAACCTGATAACCTTGTATCAACCCCAGCGCTTTGAACAATTCTTGGCGCATAGTAAGCCCTTAACAAATACCAAATTATCAGCGCTTAGAACAGTGCTTAACTCATAGTAAGTGCTTAAATACCCTTATTATTACTATTATTATTACAGATCCAAGTGCAGAGTTGACCCGGAAGGGAGAGGGAGTAGGGGAAATGAAAGCTTAGTTGAGGAAGGCCCTTTGGAGAAGATGTGATTTTAGCAAGACTTAGAAGCAAGAGAGCATGGTGATCTGCCATATATGAAGTCAGTGAGTCAGTCAATAGTATTTATTGAGCACTTACTGTGTGCAGACCACTGTACTAAGCTTTGGGAGAGTACAATATAACAAGTAACAAACACATTCTCTTCCCAGAACGAGCTTCATGTCTAGAAGGGGAGACAGACATTAATATAAATTAATAATAATAATAATGTTGGTATTTGTTAAGCGCTTATTATGTGCAGAGCACTGTTCTAAGCTCTGGGATAGATACAGGGTAATCAGGTTGTTCCACGTGAGCCTCACAGTCTTCATCCCCATTTTACAGATGAGGTAACTGAGACCCAGAGAAGTCAAGTGACTTGCCCACAGTCACACAGCTGACAAGTGGCAGATCTGGGAGTCGAACCCATGACCTCTGACTCCGAAGCCCAGGCTCTTTCCACTGAGATATGTACATAAATGTTGTGGGGCTGGGAGGCGAGAGGAATAAAGGGAACAAGTCAGGGTGATGCAGAAGGGAGTGAGAGAAGAGAAAAGGAAGGTTCAGTTATGGAAAGCCTCTTGAAAGAGATGTGCCTTCAGTTAGGCTTTGAGGAAGGGAAGAGTAATTGTCTTTCAGATATTAGGAGGGAGGGCATCCCAAACCAGGGGCGGGACATGGGAAAGAGGGCAGTGGAGAGAGACATGAGACTGAGGTACAGTGAGAAGGTTAGCATTAGAGGAACAAAGTATGGGCTGGGTTATAGTGGGAGAGTAGTAAGTTGACGTAAGACTGGGAAAGGTGATTGAGCTCCAGACCAGAGTGGGATGTGGGGAAGAAGTCGGTAGGGTGATAGATGATCGATTGGATCAAGCTAAACTCTTTTTGAACTCATCTGTGCTTACCACATAACATCCCTTTAAGTGGGAGGGGCCTGGAAACCAGGCAATAGGAAGCTTTCAATGTTCAAAACTGGTGTCAAGAATCTGGTGTGGCTTCCAGAGACCTGGTTGGGTGAGGCTGCCAAGGAGGGCTGGACCCAAGGTAATTGCCCTTTGTGAGTAAACCTCTCATCCTGGGGCAGTCTCATTCCATAATACTAATAATTGTGGTATTTTATAAGTGTTTACTATATGCCAGGCACTGTACTAAGCTCTAGGGTAGATACAAGATAATCAGATCAGACAGTCCCTGTCCCATATGGAGCTCACAGTCAATCCCCATTTTATAGATGAGGAACAGAAGCACAGGGAAGTTAAGTGACTTGCCCAAGGCACAGAGAAGACAAGTGGCAGAGCTAAGATTAGAACCCAGGTCCTCTGACCCCCAAACCCATGCTCTTTCCACTAGGCCAAGCTGCTTCTCCCATGGAGTTCAAAGGCTGAGGCTGCAGTTCAGAAGAATGCGGTATTCCAAAGGGAAAGTGTGTGCCGGCTTACTGCTGGCTATAATTTGGGAGACTAATAGGCCTATTAAACTAAAGAAGATGATTTCTGGGATTTTCACACTTTTACTGCAAGGTGCCAAGAATCCGACACATAAAAAGAGAAATAACTTCCAAAATGAGGTTGATTCAAGACCAGAGGGAAGTAGGATGGATGAAAAAGTCAGGCATAGTTTCTGGGTGACATTCAGGGAGAAGGGGTATCACATTGGCAAGAACTTCCATTCCAGTAGGAAGATGCAAAATGTGGCAAATGCAGCTGGATGCTTCATGTCAGTATGTTCATCAATAAAAAAGTGTATTCTGGGAAGAGGTTACAGCTTTTAGAGGGAGCAAGGCTAAAGAGTACAGAAAGGGTTGATGAGAGTAACTTCAGACAAAACATTTTTCCTGTTTCTCCAACTAAGAATTTTTTCAATCTGCTACCTTTATTCAGTTCCTCTTGAGAATGGCTTTTTGTTATTTTATTTGTTCTTGCCTTTTGTTTTGACAAAAAGAAATCTTTATTTCTCCTTGACTTTCTGACACTACAGTGTGCCCCAACTCAAAGGGCTCTGACAAGATAAACAAATACATCATGCTCCTAGATGTTTTTGGCACTGGCTGAAAAGGAGAAAGATTGAAACTTTGCTTTTCAAATCAGAGTATTAAAACAGAACCATTACAGCTTTAATTTTTTATATATTAAAAAAGTTGGTCTTTATTTCTTTTCATTACTGAAATATATGTTATTTGTACTTAAAAAGTAAAGCTCCTTCAATGTATTTTTCAAGGTAATTTTTTGCCCATGAATTTTTTTTTTCATTTTTACTGTTATGAAATGAGAAGAATGTAAGTGCATGATTTGCTTTTGATTTTTTTCAATCTGAAAACAATTATTTCTTTATATATTATTTTGATGGAGCCTCATGGTAATGCTTTGCATGACGTTTGAAACAAAATACCTTGACACATAATTGTACATCAACATCTCCCTAAAATTCAGGATAATTTTTCCTGTGGGAAGGGAATATGTCTACCAATTCTCTTATATTGTGCTCTCCCAAACACTTAGTATACTGCTCTGCACACAGTAAGTGTTCAATAAACACCACTGATGGATTGATTGATTTTTAAATGTGCCAACTAGATGACCCTATGTTTTTGTTTTTGCTTTAACACCTATTCATTTAGAGAAAAAGAAATGAACTTCAATCTTTTTTAATGCACCTAGATAACACCCATCATGTAGCTTACTAGCTGCGGTAAAGGTCAGTAACCAACAACACTACCTAACTGCTAGGTATACTGACTTAGAATCAATCAATGACATTGACTGAGTGCTTACCGCTGGCAGAACACTGTACTAAGCCCTCCATTTCATGTCTGTCTACTTGTTTTGCTGTCTGTCTCCCCCTTCTAGACTGTGAGCCTGTTGTTGGGTAGGGATTGTCTCTATCTGTTGCTAAATTGTACTTTCCAAGTGCTTAGTACAGTGCTCTGCACACAGTAAGTGCTCAATAAATACAATTGAATAAATGGTTTCGGGTAATTGGTTAAAATAGTAAACTCCATGAAATCCCTGAATTAACACTGGTAATGATGGGATCTTTCCCTTTAAATTGATGGACCAGCCTTGGGTTTGAGTCTCTGGAACCAGGAACCTAAATGATAAAATGGATTAGAATGCTAAGTGCTCCTCACATTCTCTGTATACTGCCCATCAAGTCTCCAGAAGGGCATGGAATGCAACAAGTCACTAGGTGGGCAGGTGGGTAACATGTTGCAGAGTTCTCATGAAGGTCTTTCATGTTCAGGTCTCTTTTCCTGCCCAAGTTACTGCACCATATTCTATACCTCTGAACCTATCAATATCAAATGCTAAGATAGGATCACACATCATAAAATTCTGAAATAAAAGCAGTCACCTAGCAATGAAGCTAGCTTCACCTCCTCACAGCTCCACTGGGTGTGAAGAGAATGGACAACCACAGGATAACCAAACGACTACCAAAAGTTGAAATAGGCAAAGCAATGAAGGCAGAAGAACCGTTTCATGACTAGAGTAAAAAAAAAAAAGCAGAGGGAAATGTTCTCTCCCCTGCTAGATAGTAAAGCTCCTTGACAGCAAGTATCCCGTTTAACATTATTGCACCATCCCTAGCATTCAATACAATGTTCCACACAGAGAAATGCTCAGTAAATACTACTGGTTGATTGATTGTTTCATCCCAATTGAAAATTGTCAGTTACAGCATCTTGGAATACAAATGATAGTTATAAATAGAAACCTAGGGCCTTGTAAAGACCTAGTGTGTTTCTTGGATCACATGACTATCTCCATGCAGTCACTCACCTCTCAGTCCCGGTGGAGTTACCATTCTCTCCCAAATAGTAACCAAGGAAGTTGTGAGGAAGGTAGGGTGAAGGGATAAGATTGGCTCAGAGGGGTCCACTGAAAGCTGCAATGGACATTTCTGATGATTCCATTCTTTGGTAGGAGTCCAGTTGCTAGATATGATCCCTGCCCACAAGGAGCTGAGAGTCTACATGGAGAGACAGACTTTAAAGAAAAATGGCAGAGTATAAGGATAGGTATATAAAAGATAATCGGACTGTCAATTCCTTCCTTTAGTACTAATTCATTTTAATGTCTATCTTCCCCTTGGACTCTAAGCTCCTTGAAGGTAGGTATTTTGTCTAACTGTATTATGCTCTCCCAAGTGCTTTGTACAGTGTTCTGTACAAAATAAGTGCTCAACAACTATCTTTTATTGATTTAGTGGTTACTTGGTTTTGAACCTTAGATATTATGTGATGGGTGAGGCCATACATGAGGTTGATATAATTTTTGCAACTGGGTTTCTCTGGTGCCTTGGCTAAACCAAGGATCTCTGTACCTCACCTTTCTCATTTGTAAAACTAAACCGACCCTAAAGCACTAGGAGTAGCTACCGAGCACTGTGGGACTTGCAGAGAAAACAAGATTTAGAGAGTAATGGAAATAAAGTGTCACACAAATGTAAAGTAGTATGCAGAGACACCTTTAAAACATTCATCTGTAAATAGACATTATCCTCAAACTACTTCACTCTTTCAAATATGGTTCTACAACTCAAAGGGTTTAAATATGTAATCAGATGAAACTCTGTGCAGAAATGGAAAGGAACAGATGTTTTCCCACTTTCTAATGAAGAACATTCAATGAGATCCCTTTTCTGAAGGTCAACCAAGTTCAGCTGTGTGGCAATCACTTTGACTCAAACAAAATAACAATTTCACTCAAGAGGGAAGACAAGTCCACTGGGTGATATTGGTCAGTTGAGTGGATAAAAAACTGAGCAGGTGCTATTTTTTTAAGGATGGAACCTAGAGAACAATCAGAATGTGGGTTGTCCCTGTTTCACAAACGACGAGTCTTGTCCAATCTCACCAGACCCTTTGCACCAAGTTTTGTGTCCCATCCTGGAATTGATGAAGACTATAATTTTTCTTTCCTGTTGGATGGAGAAAAATCAGAGAAACACAGAACCAAAAGGGAAATGCCTCACAAACAGGGAAAAGAAGGTTCACGGTTTTAAGACCTTCCTGTAAGAACCTAAAATGGCCTAGTCGCAAATATTTCATCCTTGGAGAGCAGCCTTATCTAGGAAAATTAACACAAAACACAAATGTTTTCATGTGAATCTTCCTGGAGCCCGAAAGAGATAAGAACTTCCATCCACAGTTTAACGGATGCATTGAGGGGCCAGGGTTCAATGTTGTCCAAAGTCATATGATGAAATAGAACCCTGGGGACGGACACTGCTCTAAAGCTGAAACCCCACAAAACTCTGCCTCCAGCTCTACTGCAGGAAGTAATACCAAAAGCTGGAAAGTATAGACACAAGAAAGTACATGTTTCCCTTGCTAGGAGGATATGTCGTCTTATGGAGATCAAATTGTAGGTTGATTAATGACTAGGATTCTTCCGTTTTCAGGATCTCTTTAAAGACAATAAATCCGCTTAGTCTTGAGGTCGTCATAGATTCTCTCCTAAGTAGACGCAAGTAATTATCAACTTTAACCCATCTGTCAGTCATTATCTACACTTTCGATCTCTCAAAAGTGAATGAGCACAGTTCTAAGGGACACTGACCCTACCCTCCAACCACCAGCCCATTGGGTTGCATGCAGGATACAGGAAAACTGGCACAGTACACCCTTGGAAGAAAGTAGTTCATGCCAATTCTTAACATTCCAGAGGAATTAAATAATTATGGGGGTGGAGGCAACACTGTCACAAACAATTCTGAGGGAGTTGTATATTGAAAAACAGGGTCCCTTATTAACATTAAATGTGAATGCCAGTGGCTACTTGCATAACACAACCTGCTGGCCAGAGGCATTCTGGGAAGTGGGTGGAATCAAATGTAAATACCACACTTGATCCCTTTGTTAGAGACTTGGTAAGCTCACAAAATATTGCTAAAGACCCAGAAGAGAGCAGTCTGAAAATAGTAGTGTTAGTGTTGATCTGAAGATCTCCTGTTCTTTTATTTCCCATTTGCTGTCTTTCATCAAGGTTTTGCATGTATCCACTTGACTGAGGATTAATAAGATTGTTCAAATGAGCCAGGATGGAGAACTGAAGAGAGAACAAAATAGCCTGCAGACAACTTGAAGATGTGAATTTTCTTGGTTCAAGCTTTGAAGATAAAACAGTGCCCTAGGGACTCTGTGTGTGTGTGTGTGTGTGTGTGTGTGTGTGTGTGTGTGGTGTGTGTTTTTAAAAAGGAGGTTCAATTAGGCATCAGACCCAAACTGACCAGCATCCAACCAGATCCTCAATATTCTGTTTCATTACTGTAAATGAGTGACTTTTCCATTTAAAGTCATACAGCTTTACATATTGTATTCCTTTGGTGGAAAAAGTCCTTACTCTGACCATTTTAACTCAGCTAATCCTGTTGGGACAGTCTTTTTTGTCACTATTTCTGTTTAATGCCTGTCTTGGCATATCTTAGAGGAAGACATAATGAAAGAGAGCCCTTGACGTTATGTTTATCTTCTGCCAAAGGTGGTCTAGAAATAGGACAGATTCTCATATCAACTGACAAATGAATGGCATTATATATAATGGCATGTATATACTATATTATAGATACTGTCATTCCAATAGATCAAGAGGTTGTTAGATAGAGGATCACCCAAAGAGCCAGGATTGTTTAATTGTACGATATCTGCTGATTGAGTGCTGGTGACTAGCAGTTGATGAGAGCCATATGATGGGTCAAGGGTATCGCAGGCCACAGCTTTGTTCCAGACTCAGAGTTGAAGTAAAAAACACATTTTAATGTTCACAAAGGAAGGGACGGGCCCTGTTCAGGGAAGCAGTGTTGCCTATGGAAAGAGAACAGGCTTTGGAGCTAGCCCACCTGGATTCTAATCTTGACTGCCACTTGCTTGCTATGTGATTCTGGGCAGATCACTTACCTTTTCTGTGCCTCAGTTTCCTCATCTGTAATGTGGGAATTCAACCCCTTTCTCGCCCCTAGTTTTAGTTGTATTAGTAGGTGCTTACTATGTAATAGAATTACTAGTAGTATTGGTTAGGCACTGTTCTAAGCACTGGGATAGATGCAATTTTATCAGGTGGGTGACAGTCCCTGTCCCAAATGGGGCTCACAGTTCAAATAGGAGGGAGAATAAATATTCAATCCTCATTTTACAGAAGAGGCAACTGAGATGCTGAGAAGTTAAGTCCCTTGCCCAGTGTCATACAGTAGGCAACTGGAGAAGCTGGGATTAGAACCCAGACCCGTACTCTTTCTGCTAGGCCATGAGGCTTCTCCCTCCTTCTTAGACTGTGAGCTCCATGTGGGATGGTGACTGTGTCTGATTGCATTGTAATTACCACTGTGCACAGAGCACTGAGCTTGGCACATAGTAATACCACAGTCATTATCACTGTGATTACTGTCATTATTACTTGTATTAGCACAGTGTTCTATACTCAGTTGTACCCATATATAGTGCTCTACCCACAAGCAGGTACTCAGTACAACATGCTGCATATAATAAGAGACAAAGGAATTCTTTGCATAGTTAAGGCTCAGTATATGGTCTGCATTCAGAACGCACCTAGTAGAAAGTTTTGCACATGGTCAGCATTCAGAAATCAATCTGTCAGTGGTATGCAATGTAGAACACAGTTTAATTCCAGGCAAGTACTTAGGACAGAGCACACTGTCAATCGTGATCTCCGCGAGGGAGTCTCGACCTGGAAAGGGAACGGTTGCCGGCTTCCAGGCTCATGGATAGCCATCAAAGAGCCCAAGACCAGCCATCCACCCCAGGATTTTGCCTGTGCTGGGGCACTGCAGTGTTTACCTTTGCCTGAATAATCAAATCTGCACTGGTGAAGTTTGGAGAAGCAAGAGACGGCACTTTAGCGGGGGCGAGGCAGAGGGTGGGGGAGGTTGGAGAAGAGCCTTTTTAATTTCACCCCATTGTTAGAAATCATTCGTTAAAATTTTTTAACGATCCTAAATATTTTCTTTTGTTTGGCCTTCTGTCTACCCTTACAAAGCCTCTTGGGAAAGTACAATATAATAAAGAGTTTAGTACAGTGCTCTGCACTCATTTAGACTGTGAGCCCGTTACTGGGAAGAGATTGTCTCTATCTGTTGTCGAATTGTACATTCCAATCGCTTAGTTCAGTGTTCTGCACATAGTAAGCGCTCAATAAATACTACTGAATGAATATTGAACAAATACCATTAATTGATTGGTAGAAGGTGTTCATAGACTATAAGCGTGCTATGGGCAAGGAATGTGTATATTATGTTGTACTCTCCCAAATGCTTAGCACAGTGCACTGCACCCAGTAAGTATTGACTATGAGTGATTAACTGAAGGCAACTGTATAGTTAAGAAATTTTAGACTCAGAAAGCAATGAGGGAAAGAAATTCCAAATTCCAAAATTCCAGTGGTTTGGGAGTGGGTAGGGGAGGTACACTGCATTTTGAAATCAATCGTTCTGACCTGCTGTAAAGACAAAGAGGCCATGCAGATTTAAAAATGGTTTCTCTGAGTGCTTTCTTGAATATCAAATGAAGAGTCATTCAGAGTCCTTTCTCAGAGCGTTCTTCTTTCTGCTCTCTGATGTTCAGAGGACTGTTATGCGGTGACCTATCAGATCACCAGGTCTGGGATGGTGCATGAAAGAAATAGGTCATTTCTAAAGATGTCTAATGTCAAATACCACATGTGCTGCCCAGGTGTAGGGGGTGGGTATGTGATGATGAAATTGACTTATATGGCACATGACTTCCTTTATAAGCATTCTGAACTCATGCCTTGGTTTTAGGAAGACCTCCATATGGTTGCTATTTTAAGAAGAGCAATAAGACTATCCTGCATCGTTAAGATCTTGCCTAAAGTCTCCCAGATTCCCAGTGATATAAGAGAAAATTATCCCCTTTGGTTCATTAAGAAACTGGGACAAAGGGTCATTAAGGTGAGGTCTTCATCAGAAATTATCGCTAGAACTTGAGCCATGAGACAGCCTTTAACCTGAATTATCTAGAGGTCAAGCTAAAAAGAGGGATTCTCTATTGCCAGAGTGCTGTCTGGATAATGCAAGCTAATATGTCATTCATTAATTAATTCATTCAATTCTAGTTATTGAGCACTAACTGTGTGCGGAGTACTATACAAAGTGCTTGGACGAATACAATAAAACAATAAACGGACACATTCCCTGCCCATAGGAAGCTCACATTCTAGAGTGGTGAGAGAGACATTAATATAAATAAATTACAGATATGTACATTAGAGCTGTGGGGCTTGAAAGAGAGGAGAACAAAGGGAACAAGTCGGTGTGACACGAAAGGGAGTGGGAGAAGAGGAAACGGGGATTAGTCAGGGAGGGCCTCTTGGAGGAGATGTGGGGGAGAGTAATTGTCTGTCAGATTTGAGGAAGGAGGGTGTTCCAGGCCAGGGGCAGGAGGTGGGTGGGGGGTCAGCAGCGAGATAGATGAGACTGAGGCACAGTGAGAAGGTTAAGCATTAGAGGAGCAAAGTGTGATGGCCAATTTGGGGAGCAAGGTGAGCAGGAGTGGGCAAGGTGATGGAGTAATCTGAAGCCAATGGTGAAGAGTTTTCGTTTGATGCAAAGGTAGATGGGCAACCACTGGAGTTTTTGAGGAGTGGGGAGACATGTCCTAAACGTTTTTGTAGAACTATGATCCAGAAGCCAAGTGAAGTATGGACTGGAGTGGGGAGAGACAGGAGGCTGGGAGGTCAGCAAGGAGGCTGATGCAGTCAACCAGGTGTGATAGAATGAATGATTGTGTTAACGTGGTTGCAGTTTGGATGGAAAGGAAAGGGTGGATTTTAGCGATGTTTGAAGGTGGGACTGACAGGATTTAGTGTTGGATTGAATATGCGTGTTGGATGAGAGAGAGGAGTCAAGGTAACGCCAAGGTTACGGGCTTGTGAGACAGGAAGGACAAAACCTCTCTTTGGACTGAGTTACTCTAGTGCAAGTAAGTGTAAGTAACTTACTTAAAATTACCTTTAGGGTACCTAAAATACCCCTTAAGCACTTGATAATTACCCTACTCCCAGCCCCACAGTACTTATATACATATCCTTATTCTCTGCCCTTTTCCCTAGCTGGTAGTTCATTCCAATGACTGCCTCTTGTCTTCCAACTCACTTGTATCATTCTCTCCCAAGTGACTAGTACAGTGCTCTGCATACAATAGGCACAAAAGAAATACCACTGATGGATTGACTGAAGCATTAATCTAGGGCAGGGTAGGACCAAAAACCAGGTCTTGCCTTACACTGTCAAGATGTCTGCATCCCATAGTGACACCATGGACTCATCTCTCCCAGTATGTCCCAATTCCACCTGCAATCATTCTGGCAGTGTATCCATAGAGTTTTCTTGGTAAAAATGCGGAAGTGGTTTACAATTGCCTTCCTCCGCACAGTAAACATGAATCTCCCCCTTCAGGTCTCTCCCATGCTGCTGCTGCTTCCCAGCACAGGTGAGTTTTAATTTATAGCACATTGCCTTCCACAGAGATTGCCTCGGCTTGACTCCCCCTCCCTTAGTCAAGACTAGAAAATACCAGGACAGCCCAGTAATTAGTGCTCTAGATAGAATCAGATACACACCCATAAATGCACAAACACACAAAGGGTAAATAAGGTGAGGAGTCTGTTGGGAGTGGAAAAGTATTTATGTTGTAGCTAGTTCATAAATTTACATTAGACTGGAAGCTCCTTGAGTGCAGGAATGGCATCTGTAAAATGGGGATTAAGACTGTGAGCTCCTTGTGGGACTACTTGATTACCTTATATCTACCCCAGCACTTAGAACAGTGCTTGGCACATAGTAAGTGCTTAACAAATACCACCATTATTATTATTATCTTTTACTTCTATTTGGAGGCAACTTGACACTTTAGCACCAGAAACTAAATCACTAGAACCATATAATGAGAAATGGAAATTGAAATGTGAGAGAGAGCACTCCCTTGCAGAATATATATAGTTCCACTTCTTATTTGAAGAACCAATCAATCAGTGGTATTTACTGAGTACTTACTCTGTGGTGAGCACTGTACTAAGCACCTGGAAGACTAGAATAGAGGGGTGGACACTGGTGGTGAAATTCAGGATGTGAGTGAAAAGGCCGAAACAGGATGCACAGCAATCTCAACAATACTGTGCATAGGCAAAGCTGACATTTTTGCTGACATGTTTGCTGTTTGCAGCATCTGGTGTTATTTTCACATCTGACCCCTTGTTTTACGAACTTTATGGAACTTCTGTTCTAAGAGAGCCATTCCTTTCTTGATGGCAGTGTGCCATGATGGTCTAACAGCATCCAGAAGATGCATAATAAACACCAACCCACGATCCTGCTAATTCTCCCCTTCCACTAGCTGTAAATCTAGACAAAATGATGAATCCAGGAAATGAATACAATTGATTGATCACTTGTCCATCTAGAGAGAAAGCTGTTTATGAGAAGGGAACGCGTCTGCTAATTCTGTTGTATTATACTCTTCCAAGTGCTCAGTACAGTGCTCAGCACATAGCAAGTGCTCAATAAATACAATCGATTGATTGAATGAGGTTACAGAAGATAATTTCCTCCTTGCGTGCTGGGTAACAAACAAAAATCAAGCCAAAGACTCTGGATTTCTTTTATGTAACTCTGCAGCAGATATCATCCTTAAAAGAAGCCCCTGCACAATATTCATGGAGTCTCCAGCTGAAATCTGTATTTTTAAGATAGTTCTAGAATAAGAATTCCTCATCCAAGTACTGAGTATAGTGAATATCACATGTTCCCCGACCATGATGTTGATGTGTAGGAATATTACTTTGTCTCCTCATTACATCGAGAAAGCCTTTTGAGGCAGTGTGTTAGGTTTTACTTAAGCAATCTGCGTAAAACTTCAAATCACCTCACATCTGAAGGAACCGTCTCTCAGTACCTCTGCTGCTGCTTCAGCACCTCAGGCCTCGAGCACTTCATAAGGTCTGGCACCACTGTTTGGTTCCTGCTATCAAAAGGGCAGTGGGAAAAAGAAAGTCTCCAATCTGATGTGCCTTTCTGCTTCAGGGTAAGTAGACTCATTATGGAGACCTTAGGAAAGCTGTGGAAACCTTCCCCCGACCAATTGAAATTCAGAAGAGTGACTTGAAGGAGAGACAGAGGGCATGACAAGTGGGAGTCCCATCAGAGTATTATGGTGGAGGACGGAGGGGGAAGCTGGAGGGAAACTTGCTCAAGGTGCTGACACAGCACACGTAGCAACTTGGAAAAGCAGGTTTGGCATTGCCTCCCAAGCTGACATCCAGTTCCCTGGCTCTCAAATAAGATCCCCCCTACCCATTCTCCTCAACACCTCATACTCAGCGGCTCTTGGAAGCTTTCTTTTCCCGGTGCGGTACCTTGTCAAACTTTCTCCGCCCAGAATTCAAATTCTTTAGACTGCGGTAAATAATAATAATGATAATATAATAATGATAATACTAACTGTGTTTTTTGTTAAGAGCTTACTAATGCTCCTAATGTACCTAGACTAGGTACATTTCTTGTCAACCCATAACAAAATGTTCAAACAGTAAATCCCTCTTTGTCTTGGTTGAAAATGAGGCTGGTGGTGGTTGCACAGTAAAGAAAAACATGGAAGCAGAAATGTCTTTCAGATATTCATCCTATATAAACTCAACTTTACAATTACTGAAATGTGTATTAGGAATAGTGGCATGGGCCTGGGAGTGAGAAGGTCATGTGTTCTGATCACAGTTCTGCCACTTGTCTGCTGTGAGACCTTTGGCAAGTCATTTCTCTTCTCTGTGTCTCAATTAGCTCATCTGTAAAATGGGGAGTGAGACTGTGAGCCCCCCATGGGACAGGGACTGTGTCCAACCTGATTGGTCTGTATCCACCCCAGCACTTAATACAGTGTCTGGCACACAGTAAGCACTTAAATACCACAATTATTATCAATTATTATAGTGACTCCATTTTGTCTTGTTGAGGTTGTGGCCTTCCCCACAGTGGAACAGAGACCCTGGGTCTTCTGATACGGGCCAACCCCTTACGAAATCCTTCCCAAATTCTCCAAATAAAGAGGGCATTCACTAGTGTGTCTCAGGGAACCTCCGGCCCAGGTAGTGGTGGTTGACATTCACCAGAAATAAAGGTGACTCAGGATCATTTCTAGAGATTGAAGACATCTCGGAAAGCTTCTACTGGCCTGGGTAGCAATTTGAAATTTTCATACCTGAAATGTGGTCACCTCCAGCATTCCCACCCTCCAGAATTCATCTCCTCCACACATCTCCAGAAAGATTGTAGGGCTGTTCTGTTTAATTCACCCTCTACTCCAAGTTCAGAGCTGAGAGAGATGCAGAGAGAGAGAGAGAGAGAGAGGATGCCTGGGTCCCACTTCTGTTCCTGGGGGTGGGATCCATTTCCTGTTTTATGGGACTCCTTCCCCAGGGAGGTTGTTTCAGTGGAAAATTAAATCTATAATCCCACGCTAAATTCAAAACCTTCAAAGGAAACCTTTCAAGTGTAAGGGGTGTTTATCCCGCCAAGAGCCAGGGCAAAGCTCCATGCACCAATCCAAGTTTACAAAAGGAATAACCACTCTAAGTGGCTGTAAGAACTCCGGCGTCAGGGCATGTTAGCCCTGAGTTTGGGTTGTGTCAGAGAGAAAAGAACATACCAAATTTGAATTTGACTCTGGCAATATTGTAGTGGGAAATGGTCAACTCAAACTGTCTTTCTCCATTTTCTCTAAATGAGTTTAGAGCTCTGTTGACATTTAATTAGAAAATGCAACTACTTCTGAGGTAATGCCCAGTATCACATGACATAAAAGTGCTTAGAAGGTAAATGTCTGGGATAGACGCTATCTGTCATTATGCCTCTGAATTTGTAGGTACAAATATGTCAACAAGTGGTTGTGAGCTTTTTGCCAGAGCCCTGAAACCTCTCTTCAAAGTGAGTGCAGTGCAGCATAAGGAATTACTTTGTGAAGGTCTCCAAGTGAGTCTAACTTTTATCCCACCCCCAGGACCAGATTCTACTGCTTGCTATGAGTGCATTCAGATAAGCCATTCTGACATCATCGATGGGTGCCCCCTTCCCGTATAAGGACGTGTGGGCATCCGTGTGCCCAGCTCAAATAGGGCACCACTTCTTCCAAAGCTGTACAGGAGAAATGCCCAGAAACACTGGCCCTAGAATGAAGATTCGATTCATAGAGACTCCTCTAGCCAAAACCATGGAAAATGAATTTGGTTCTGAATAGAGAGAGCTCTCATAGATCAAACATTTTGAGTAGACTAAACATCTCTGACAATGAGTCTAAAGTTTCATGGCAAAGCAATTTCACTCAGTAATTTGCTCCATTCTAAATACTTTTGGTTCTTCTAAGTTCATCTCTCACTAAATTATTTTCTCAGGACCCTTCATTTTAACATAATAAGGTCGGCATGTTGAGGCTACAGAGGGGCCTTCGCAATACAAGTGCATGTGGAATAATACCTTTTTTTCTGTCATAGAGATTTAATCAAATTCACTAAGGTGATGGACTATAATAGAGATTTTTCAATAATGGATGTTAAAAGGGTCCTTATGTAATGAGTTAGAACTAGTGAATAAAAAGTGGATAGTGTGCATTTCAGTCCTTTTACCATATGAAAGATTAACTGGCCCATTGGGAAGCCAAAATCAGTCTCTCCTTCTTCCAGGGCTGGAAAGTCATTATGGCCTTGTTTGTTTGTCTGATAAATTCTTGAAACTGGGGTACAGTATATCATCAAGAAGGGCTGTATATCATTTAGCTCTCGAATAGGAACATAAAACAACTGCTGATTGCAAATGGGCTCTTTTAAAGATTCACTACGGAGTTAGCATTTCTGAATGTTTTTATGCTGGCAAGCTATTATAATAACTTCTATGGGATCAAAATGGATGTAACATTCCAAAGTATTCAACATGATAATTAGATAAACAGATGTGCACTTGCCCCTTCCCCATCAGAATAACATCTACTCATTTTTCCAAATATATTTTGGTTTCCTTTCTTACCTACCCAATCATTTTTTCCACCATAGCTTTCAGATGCTTGTTCTCTTTGTCTCCTTGATTTTTTCTTTTGTATCTTAATTATTAAAATGATAAAAGATAATGAGTCACTTTTTCTCTCTCTAGATTATAAACTCATTGTGGGCAGGGAACATATAAACCACTTCTGTTACACTGTTCTTTCCCAAGCACTTAATACGGCACTTAATACCGTGTTTTCCCATAAAAAGAGACAGGCAAGAACATAAATAAATATGTGTCTATCAGCTTCTCTCTTTCATATTCAGGATTAAATATATTTCAGACCATCAACTCTTTTTAATAACTGATCAGTAAGTGGGATTCAAAGCACCTCTCTGACCATCATCATCCCCAGGATCAGTGCTTAGTGCTGTAAGTATTGATTCTTACAATATAGTATTAATTAATACTGTACTTAATACTTCACTCTGCACACAGTAAGTGCTCAATAACTATGATTGATCAATATTTCCGAGAAGGAGATGATAGGATTGTTCTGATCCCCTGATAAACATGCTGAAAGAGAAGAGAGATTTGGAGGTGGGGGGGGGGGAACTCTTTGCTTTATCAAGATGAAGATGACCAAGACTTTGGCTCTCTCAAAGTAGTTATCATCATACCCAAAATGCAGCATTTTGAGGGTGCAAAGGAGGACACACTTCATGGTGTCAACTCCTAGAATCAATCATATTTATTGAACTTGTACTGTGTTCGGGGCACTATAGTAAATGCTCAGGAAGAGTACAGTGTAAGATAATTGGTAGACACATTCTCTGTCCACAACAAGCTAACAGTCTAAAATGTTCTTTGCAAATAGAAGAGGTGACCACTGTTACCTCAGAGCTACATTCCTTCAACACCTCATCAATCAACCAATCCATTAAATTTATTGAGAGCTTACTGTGTGCAACACACTGCACTAAGCACTGTTCCTGGGGATGATGATGGTTAGAGAGGTGCCTTGAATCCCACCTATTGATCAGTATTCAAAAGAGTTGATGATCTGAAATATATTTAGTCCTGAATATGAAAGAGAGAAATTGATAGACACATATTTATGTTCATGCCTTTTTTACGGTATTTGTTAAATGCTTACTATATATCAGTCACTATACTAAGTGTTGGGGTAGATACAAGCTAAACAGCTTGGACACAATTCATGTCCTACATGGGACTCACAGTATGAATCCCCATTTTACAGATAAGGTAACTTAGGCACAAAGAAGTTAAGTGATTTGTTCAAGGTCACACAGCAAACTATTTGCTAAGCCAGAATTAGAACCCAGGTCCTTCTGGTTCTAAGGACTGTGCTCTATCCACAAGGCCACATTGCTCCTCTTCATCCACTGCTGGTTCCTTGTGGGCAGGAAATATGTCCATCAACTCTGTTGCACTGTACTCTCCCAAGCACTTAGTGCTGTGCTCTGCACACAGTAAGTACTCATTGAGCACCAATGATTAATAGAGAGACAAGATTGACACAGAAACAGAGAAAAGGATATTAACTTGAACTGGGGGAGTGAGTATAATAAGATGTTTATTTCAGCTTGATGTGGGGATGGAACTTCAGAAATGACAGGGGCCAATACCTGATCTTGGAGTCTCTGAAATGCACCCTGGAGGTCAGAACTAAGCATCCCCTTGCTCTGCCAGCATGGGTAAGATTTCATGAATAAAATACAATACTAGGATTTCCAAAATCCTATCATATGTGACTCCTTGAGCAGTTCCATGAGCTTTACCTATATGCCATGCTCAGCATCAAATGACCACAGGGTCTTAGAATGTACTCAGAAAAAAATTGCATCATATCCTCACTATACTATGTTTCCATCTTAAGCCACCTTGAAATTTAAGGAATGTGTGGAATACTAAATAATAAAGTAGGTGGTTCAGTAAGTCTCTGACTCTTTACTGGCAGCTAAGAGTCATGAGACAGCATGAAAGTTGGCCCATTTTTCCCTTTTATTTTCTGAAAAATGGTAATGGCGACTGCATCTTTCATATCGTGTGCACTTGAGTGACACAAATTGCATGCATATAAACATATTAATTCACTAGACTTTATTGCATACCTACTGCACATGGCCCCTCTCAGGGTCACACCTGAATAGTTTCCACCACTCTACCAGTCTTGACTACAGGAGGGAGAGTCAAGCAGAGGCATACCCATTCCATTCCTAGCTTGGGCAGTGACTAGCGAGTGGAAAGCAATTTGCTACAAGTCAAAACTCACCCGTGCTGTGCAGCAGCGGCATGGGAGAGAGTCGAGGGCAGAGACTCAAGTTTACTGCGCAGGAGGCGGCAATGGTAAAGCACTTCAGTATTTTTACCAAGAAAACTCTAGGGATACACTACCAGAACAATTGCAGATGGAGAACAGAAGCTTTTGGGAGAGATGTGTCTGTGGTGTTGCTGTGGGTCAGAAATGACTCGATGGCATAGGACAAGACAAGACTGCATATGGACCACTATAGTTGGTACTTAGGCAAGTGCAATGAAAATATATATATATAGGGGTGATTCTGTTGCTATGGATTTTTTAATAGCTTGAGCCTTGGCTCCACCACTTGTCTGTTGTGTGACTTTGGGCAAGTTACTTCACTTCTCTATGCCTCAATTACCTCAACTGTAAAATGAGGAGTAGGAGCCCCATATGGGACAGGGACAGTGTCCAAAACAATTTGTATCCACCCAGTGCTTAGTACAGTGCCTGGCACAAAGTAAGTGCTTAACAAATACCATTACCATCATTATTTATTTATTTATGATTATTATCATTTTATTAAAGAGCACAGCTCTGGGAAACAGAACTAGGTTCTAGTCCCGATTCTCCCTCTTAAATCTCTACTCTCAGTGGTGCAGGTTTCTGATCAAAGAACCACTTACAGCTTTCTGAAGAATAACTGGCTAACATGGACAGCAAAGATCACATTGAATACCAAGGGAATTCCCTGCCAGTTCTTGTCACAGTGGCACAGCACGGGAAATTAGCTGTGATCACTGCTGCTAAAAACGGATCTGTATGCAAATAAAAACTCCTCAAGTGCATTTCATGTTGTGCTGCACTCCTGCCTTGCCTGTGTGCTCCAGCTAGAACATGGCTTGAAAAGAAAAGAGAGTTTGAATGGAACTGACTAAACTAGTATCACTAGTATCAATTCCTCCATGAAGGTTCTTTTTCCCAAAGTCTAAGAACCGCGGTTCCTGACACGTTCATCCAGCATTCCTAATAGGAGACTTCAACCATCAGATTTTATGAATGGCTGAAAAGTTGGATGTGGTTACTACTCTAGCAAGTATACGCATCAATTGCTTTTAGTTTCTGGCATTCAGCTTATCCAGCGACTATAGGGATGCAGAGTGACTTCCAATAAAAGGATTCTTTTACTTGCTCGCTTTTAGCCATAAGATGTGGTGGCCATCTTACTTATGTGGTTAGCTCTTTTCAGAGCTTCTTGTTTTTCTATTTCTGACCAGACTCTTTTCTTCCCTAGAGATACCTTTGAAGTCAAATGAGAGGTCTAAAGGTTGCAAAGAGAGATGGGACTTTCAGAATGCCAAGCACTGTAAACACTCTACAAATGATTAGTTGCAACAACTTTGAAGGAGTGCCAGCCAGGGAGAGGGGAACTGTTGAAGCCACACCCCCAGTTTCCACAAATGCTGGCAAGATTTCCTTGGATTCCAGCTCCCCAGACTTTAAATTGAAGGTGCATATATTTGGAACTCCCCAGGGCCACGAAATCATAGATTAAGAGAGCTGGAAAGCTTTAGTAAAGAATTTTCCTCGGGAGCCTGTTCTAGTCCTTAGACCTTTCAGTCAAGAGGCTCTTCCTCTGGCCATCCAAACAAACTCTTCTGTGACTTAAAACCCCCTTTCCCTCTGCTCCTCTTTCCCTTCCCTCACCCCTGCCCTCTGCTCCTCTCTCTTCCCCTCAACACTGTGCTCATTTGTATATATTATTTATTACCCTACTTATTTTAATGAGGTGTACATCCCCTTGATTCTATTTATCTTGATGATGTTGTCTTGTTTTTGTTTTGTTCTGCTGTGCTTTGCTGGCTGTCTCCCCCATTTAGACCATGAGCCCATCTATCTGTTGTCGAATTGTACATTCCAAGCACTTAGTACAGTGCTCTGTACATAGTAAGCCCTCAATAAATACTATTGAATGAATGAATTTAAAACCATTTCTTATTCCTTGGTCTTTGGTGGGATTGAAGAAACCTGCCACTGTCCTGCTGTTTGACCTCAGGCATCCCATTTAATCTCAATCTCCTAGTCAGTAAAATGGGAACAAGATACCTCTCCCTAATAGTAATGGTATTTATTGAACCCCATACTGGACTAAGTGCTGGGGAAAATACAATAGAATTACAAGTCTCCTTCCCTGCCCCAAGGATTTTACACTATAATGGGGCTCCCTACTCCTTAGATTGTAAGCACAGTGTGGGGTGAAATATTTTATCTAATTATCTTGTATTCATCCAGCCTTTAGCACAGAACTCGGCAATTAGTAAGTGCTTAATAAGTACCATACCTAACAATGGGGTAGAATAGGAGTAAATAGGAACGGGAATGGCTAGAAATGAACAAACATCCTCCTACTCATGGCCTTCAGTTCTAATCAATCAATCAGTAGTATTGATTGACCACTTTCTCTACACAGCACCATTCTAAGGACACCATTCTAAATTCTGGGGAGAGTATAATAGGAACACCTTGAATTTATATAGTGTTTTCATTTTGCAAAGGGCTTTCATCTTACTAATTGTATTTTTGTCAGCACAATATTCTTAGGAAGTAGGGAAAGGCAGGTTTTCTCATTTCTGTTTTACAGGTGAGGAAAGTCAGTTGCCCACAGACATTAAGTGACTTTTCCATTATCACAGCAGGCTAGTGGGAAAACTGGGACTCAAATCCTCTGTCTGTCAGTCCTGCGGTCTCTGCAGTAGAACTCACTTTTTCCTTGATGCATCTCTTCCACTGTGTCTGTTGCTCAGGCATCTATCTCTCTGTCCTTCAGAGACTGAGACAGTTCAAGGATTTGATATCGCTTCTGTTTGGCCTTCATGAAAATCCACAATTTCAGCATGGGGATTTCTCACTGTCATTATGGGCAGGTAACGTGACTGCTAATTCTACTGTATTATACTCTCCCAAGTGCTCAGCATACAGCAATAAATAATAAAAACAACATTGATCAATTCTTCGATTGATTGCCAAACACTGATGCTGGTGGCACAATCTGGCCACCATTGAATTGGTTGTTTTATTTTCCAGTCAATCTTGTCATGAGAGCAATTGAGCTTTTGCGATGGAAGCTAGAATTCCTGGTAGACCTGTGTTGCCACGATTTTCCCAAAAATCAGCCCTCCAAATGTATATGATGAGAGTCCGGAAGTCAGCTAAAGTATTCAGTCTATTGCAACACTGAATCTTGAGAAGCTTTAACAATCTTCAGGCAATACTGGGGATTCATAGAATCATAATGCGTTTAGAAGATGTGGTTTTCTTGGGAATGCAAGAGGGTGGCGATTTGCACAAGACTTGTTTGATTGGATAATGGCTGTGGCTGGTTGCCCTATCTGATCGACCAACCTCTAGTAGGAGGAGATGAATTTTGATCCGCTAATAAGCTGGGGTCCTTATGATTGACATCTGCCAGTTATCTGACACCATCTGATGCCGGTGTGATGTCTGATCCCTTAATCTGCTCCCCTCCCTCACAGTCAGTCATACGATGCAATCCACACAAATTTACCTGTTGAACTGACTTCCTGTTGTCTTCTCAGAGTCTATTGATCTGAACCTACCTGGCAGTTTAATCAGTTAATCAAAGTGATCGATTGAAGACAAACAGTGTGGTAGTTGGCTTACCCAGTCTTCGCACATAACCAAGACAGTCCTTCTGATGTTCCCCACCAAGTCCACCTTTCTGGTCTCAGCTGCCCCCACAAGTGTTTAGTACAGTGCTCCACACAGATTAAGTATTGAATTAACACAATTGATTGTTAGAAACAGGAGGGAGGATTTAAGATACGAGTGTGATAGATAGTAAGAAGTGGTGTGGCCTAATTGATTCAATCGTATTTATTTAGTGCTTACTGTGTGCAGAGCACTGTACTAGTGGATAGAGCTCAGGCTTTGAAGTCAGAAGGACCAGGGTTCTAATCCCAGCTCCACCACTTGTCTGTTGTGTGACCTTGGGTAAGTCATTTAACTTCTCTGGACCTGAGTTCCCTCATCTGTAAAATGGGGATTAAGACTGTGAACCCTATGTGGGACAGGGACTGTGTCCAACCTGTTTATCTTCTATCTACCCCCAGGGCTTAGAACAGTGCCTGGCACATAGTAAGAACCTAACAAATACCACAGTTATTATCATTATTAGATTAAAATAGAAGATGACAAATAGCAGACCCTGAACCTCAAAGCCTGACTGTGTCTACCTACACCGTTGCATCGGTCCCAAGGAAAGCATCCTGTGAAGAAAGACCATGACTCTACCACCTTCCTAAAACTCAGTGTTTCTGTTACAGTCTCCATTATCATTCAGCTGTTGACCATGATGCCGTCTGCTGTGAAAGCAGCAGTTGGGGGACCGTATCTTCCCTGGGCACTACACCAAGACAGTGGGTGGTATAGTTGTTCAGAACCCATCACAAAGGATAATAGCTAGGGGGAAAAACTGGCAAGGGTGGTGGAAAAACTCAGTCATTTTCTTAACAATAATAATGGTACTTGTTAAGTGCATACTATGTGCTATGGGCTGGAATAGATACAAGATAATCAGATTGAACACAGTCACAATGGAATAATAATAATGATGATGATATTCTTTAAGTGCTTACTATGTGCCGAGCACTGTTTTAAGCCCTGGGATAGATACAAGGTTATCAGGTTGTCCCACATGGGACTCACAGTCTTAATCCTCACTTTACAGATGAGGTAACTGAGGCACAGAGCTGTTAAGTGACATTTCCAAAGTTGCACCGCTTACAACTGGTGGAGCCGGGATTAGAACCCACAGTCTCTGACTCCCAAACCTGTGTTGTTTCCACTAAGCCACACTGCTTCTCTGAAAGAAGAGAAAGTATTTAATTCCCATTTTACAGATGAGGAAATGAGCCACAGATAAAGTCAATTGACTTGCCCAAGGTCACACAGCAGGAAACTGAGAGAGGAAGGATTAGAGCCCAGTTGGAGTTCTCCTCGGTTGAGACTTTAAACTTATTTTGTCTAAATGTCTTATCACTCCTGATGAATCTGTCTCCAATTCTTTCTCCCTACTTAGACTTTCAGATTGTGAGCCCCATGAGAAACAAGGGCCATATTTAATTCCCAGCTATGTATTTTTTCCCAGAGCTTAGTACAGTGCTCTCTTCTATGCCCACTCCTATTACTTGCTCCTAGTCCTGTTCTCTGTACTGCTTTTCTTTTCCAACCACAGGGCTACACTTTCACAGTATCTCCAAATAATACAACTCCAAAAGTTGCCTGGCCCAGAATACAGCTCAAGAAGAAGCTTCATACAACGGGAAAGAAGTGTAGCCGAGTGGGCAATGCATGGACCAGGGAGTCAGAGAGCCTGAATTCTAACCTTGGCTCTGCCACAAACCACCTATGTGACCTTGAGCAAGTCACTTAACTTTTCTAGGCCTCAGTTCCCACATCTGCAAAATAGGGATTCAATATCTGTTTCCCTCCTACTTTATACTTTGAGCTCCATGCAGGTCCTGTTTGCTTAGTACAGTACTTGGCAAATTGTGAGCACTTAACAAATACCAAAATTATTATTACTATTATAAATAGAGATTTTTCTGCCTAAAGGAGATATAACCCTGCTTCAAGAAGAGATGGAGGAGTTAACGAGTGTCGGTAGATTTTCTCTTCTTCTGCTCCTGAGTGTGTATTGCTGAATCTGTGGGACCTCTGGACAGGGCAATTGGGCTCCGTTTCAATACCTATAATCAAAAGTGCACTGCTAGAGTGCCCATCCATCTGAAAACCTTGTTTGTCTAAGAAATCCTGAGGTGTAGAAGCTTGAAGGACTGTATTTTTCAACTCAGAGTAGTGGCCTCACTGGGTGGCTGGAATTCCACCCAGTAATCACTTAGAATTAGTAGCGCAGCTCCATCCACTTAATTTAACTATTATTATTATTTTAAATATATGTCAGTATTTTAATTATATCTAGTTTAATGTACATGAATATTTTAGCGTGCTTCATTTCATTAATGAAAAAGCACTTAAGATTAAATTGTATAGCCTGTGCTTCTATATTTCTAAAATAGATTTATAGCCATCAAATAGCCGCTGCGGTTTTGCTATTGTTCTGAAATTTTTAATTCATTATGTTCATGCAGAAAAAGAAATCCATAGTAAATATCCCATTTGATCGTATCTGCTCAATTGCATGTGATAACTACTAACTGCTGCTCTTTGGGATCCAAGACAGCAAAAGGCAGAGTTGACCTGTCTCCAACAAACAGGTCCTAAAGACAAATAAGGGCCCAAGGCTATCATTCAAATGCCACTCATTCCCATCGCCTCAGCCCAGGCATGTCAAATATCAGAGTTGCAGCAGTCACGGCCCTCTCTTTCCTGTCCTATGGGTTGGGGTTGAGCAGGTCTTTATAATCAGTGTGGAAGTCTCAGCTGCTTCTACACACTGCATGTCTACTGGGGCCACATTCTAAGAAAATGAACCTGGGTCCAGTAATTCAAATTAGTTCCACACTCAAAAATCAGGAATCAGAGGAAAAATGGTGAAACTTTGGCTTCATCTATTTGGATGTTTTGGGTGAAAGCTTTGGGTTTTATTTTATATTTTTTTGAGGGGGAAGGTGTTCTGAAATATTAAGATGAGGCCAAATACATTTCTTTGCCTGAATTATCCAGGTAAAGGGCATATGTCGACCCACTTTTGACATCATTACATCACTTTTGTCAAAATAAATTAACTGGCAAGAATAAAGTGCATATGATGGTCTGGTGCAAAGAATACTGGGATGTGAAGGTTGTTTGGGCTGCCTGTGGGGTAATAGCCTCAACTTTGTTCTGTTCCTAGCCTCGCATGTCAGAAGTGTCCCCTACCAGAGTTCCATCCCCAGACCTTACCTCCAATTGGCCTGGCACCATAACATAACCAGACTGATTGGCTGTCAAATTCTGGTTTGGAATTGCAGAGGCCCAAATTTCATCCCAATTCTGACTCAGGTTTTATGGGCCTCAATTCCTGCCTTTGTAAAATTAGGATAATAATACTTGCACCTCTCAACCTCATAAGATTAAATTTGATGTCAGGCAGTCACAGGTATTTATTTAGCGCTATGTGCAGAGCTCTGTACTAAGTGCTTTGGTGAGTACACCAGAATTAGCAGACACCTTCCCTGATCATAATGAGTTTATGGGTCAAAAGACTTTGAGTCTTAACAATGATAGTGGTATTTGTTAAGCCCTTACCATGTGCCATCTATTGTACTAAGTGCTGGGGTAAGTACAAATGGGACTCACAGTCTAAGGATGAGGGAGAACAGATCTTGAATCTCCATTTTGCAGATTAGGGAACTGAAGCACAGAATAGTTAAGTAATTTACCAAATTCACACAGCAGTTAGGGACAGAACTGGGATTAGAAGCTAGGTCCTCTGATTACCAAGTCCATGTTCTTTCCATTAGGCCACAGTGCTTTTCATTTAATTCCACATGTCCTTATGATAATCCTCTAGCCCTAAGGCATCTAGACTCCTTAACTGAAAACAGACACTGAATCTTGCATCATACTAAAATACAAAGGGGTGATATCATGTCCACCACCAAGTAACAGGAGAGGTTCAGACAGGAAGACCTTATTACCTTATTTAGAAAATGGAGGTGCTATGTTATGCATTACTGAATGCTATCCATTTATAACCAGGATGCTGGATTGAGAATTTCAGATGAATATAGCAATATCTCTTTTCACTGTTACACTAGGACACCCAATCAACTCTTGAATCATGAGGTGAAATTGGAAAAACAATAGTAAGGAGGGCAGAGGAAGCATTTTAATGTTCCAGTAAGACAAAGCCTCAGGTTTTATTGCATCCCTGCTGAAAACTGGAAATTATTTGCCACAAATAAACCAACACTGTAATCAAAAAGGAAGAGGCCCTTTTCAAGCATTAGACAAGAAGGCACAGTAAAAAACAAACATGATATCCCAGCAAAAGGATAATCTTGGGTGTACAACGTGGTCAGAACTGCAAGTCCCACATTAGTCTTTTAGTTCTTTCTCTCTCTCTCTCTTTCTCATATATACACATACATACGTGACTATCACCATTGGGTGGCATCTTGAAGCACAAAGGAAAACTGTATAACTGCTCATTACTTTTCTCCTGGCTCAATCAATCAATGGTATTATTGAAGGTATTTGTGAAGAGCACCGTGTTTCAACTCTTCTGGAGTTGATGTGAGACATTTTCTGTATCTGAAATTTGCTTCGCAGACCCAAAAGAACTAAGTAAGGTCTTTAAAGCATCATTTAAATCGATGGATGGATCACTGTTTGTTAAATTTTGTGACATGAAGAGAGATGCATTCAAATATTTGCATTTATTCCTATATTTTAAGACTCATAATCAAATCAGGACAGGTCATACCCTTACAGTTTCAGTGCTTTTAAGTGTCCTTGTGCTTAAGTAATTCTGTTACTGGGCTCTTAGTTGGTATTTTTCAGTATATACCTTTTGACACAAATGCTTCTTGTGATTTTGTTAAATAACGACACTCTACGGTACTTCTGACAGGAAGACAGAACTCTGCCCCAGACCTGTACACCTTTCGCTCTCCAGTTTAAATTTCATTTAGAAACAAAGAACAAGGAGTTCAGATTTAAAAGGCCTGAGGTATGATATAGGAAGCAAGACTCCTTTGACATGCATTAAAACAGATTCAGCCCGACATGAAGCCCTTTCTCATGGCAGGAATGTGGGTCTCTCTCAGCTCCCCAACCCCCTCCTGATTTTTCCCTCTGCTACTCAATGCAAAGTTGTTCATTTTCTTTCAGGGTGGCTTCCAGGAGAGTGGAATCTGCAACATATACTCTGTGTAGGTACAGCTAGGTACAGCTAGGTAAAGAGAAGCAGCATAGGACCATTTGGGTGAGAAATTTAAACCAAATGTTGTTCCACCCCCTATTTTAAGCTTTTGGTGGAGGACTTCCTAGCTGCCCCACAATATAATAAAAATAATAATAATAATAGTAATGTTAGTATTTGTTAAGTGCTTACTATGTGCTGAGAAATGTTCTAAGCACTGGGGTAGATATAGGGCAATCAGGTTGTCCCATGTGGGGCTGAGAGTCTTCAGTCCCATTTTACAGATGAGGTAACTGAGGCCCAGAGAAGTTAAGTGTCTTGCCCAAGGTAACACAGCAGACAAGTGGTGGAGCCTGGATTAGAACCCACGTCCTCTGACTCCCGAGCCCGTGCTCTTACCACTAAGCCATGCTGCTGAGCCATGGTGCCCATCCCCTGATGTGTATGTAAGGGAAGATCCATCAAGCTCCTTATGGGCAAGGACTGCACCTCCCAAGCACTGTGTTTTCCCAAGTTCTTTGAACAGTGCTCTGTAATAATAATAATTATCGTATCTGTTAAGTGCTTACTATGTGCAAGGTACTGTAATAAGCACTGGGGTGTATACAAGCAAATTGGGTTGGACACAGTCCCTGACCCGCATGGGGCTCACAGCTTCAATCCTCATTCTACAGATGAGGCAACTGAGGCCCAGAGAAGTAAAGTGACTTGCCTAAGACCACACAGCAGAGAAGTGGCGGAGCAGGAATTAGAACCCATGACCTGCTGACTCTCAGGCCCGTTCTCTATCCACTGCGCCATGCTGCTCCTCCAGTGTTCAATGAATACTTTGCAGGCAAGGATCGTGTTTACCAACTCTGTTGTATTGTACTTTCCCAAGTACTTAGACAGTGTTCTGCACAAGTAAGAATTCAATAAAAACCATTGATTGATGGATGAGAATTATACTCAACAGTGCCCATTTGTGAGCAGGGAGCCATTCTCCACAAAACACAAGCATTTCCTGAAATTGCCCATGTCCGTTTACAACAGATCACTCCTCTCAGCTTCACATGAGGAGGGGAGCTGTGGTAGGGGAGAAGAGGAGATAAAAAAAAAAAAAAACGGAGCTGGCTTTATTTCAGTAGTTTCGCTCACATCTCAAGCATGCTGTAAGTTTCCAGATATTATAATACAGTAAGACCCTACCCATAAATTGTACTCTATAAGAGAGTACAATATGAGAAGCAGCATGACCTAATGGAAAGAGCAGGGGCTGGAAATCCTCGCTCTGCCAAATCCCTGCCATGTTACTCTGTCCAAGTCCCTTAACTTCTCTGTGCCTCAGTTTCCTCAACTGTAAAATGGGGATTAAATACCTATTCTCCCTTCTACTTGGACTGTAAGCCCCATGGGGGACAGGGACTGTATCCAACCTAACTTGTATCTACCCCAGCTCTTAGGACTTGGCACAAAGTAAGTGCTTAGCAAATACCATAACTGTATTAGAGGAACAACAAGATGAAGGACTTAAAGCCCTGAATTAAGAAACCTCAGAAAACCTCCATCACCAGTAGTCTATAACCCCTATTAGTGGTATCCATGGCACCCTCATATTCTGTGGCAGAAAACAGTGATAGCTTCCAGAGCCTGTGCTTTATCAATCACTCAATTGCATTAATTGAGTGCTTACTGTGTACAGAACACAGTACTAAGTACTTGGAAGAATACAATGCAAGAGAATTAGCAGACACATTCCCTGCCTACAAGGTGCTTTTCATTTTGGGGACAATCTGGAGAAAGGGGGAGCCAAACCACACTCAACCTGCTTGTTCAAAAAATGAAAAGCTTGAAGATGCTCCTGAGTCCTTCTCGACAACTGAAGGGATCTAAACAGGAAAACAGGAAGAGGAGATGGCAAGCATGCCCTTGCCCTGAGTATTATCGATTCACTTGCAAACAGCTGGCGTTTTTGAAGTGTCCATGTCTTATCAGAAAATATATTGGCCACTTACTATGCTCAACTAGGAGGTTCATATTTCTCTTTCCAAGGAGACCGAACAAAAAAAGTGCATTATATCTGAATTAGAATCCTTGGAGTCCAGACAACCTGGAAACCCTCCAAACTATGACATATTTCAAGATGGAAAGGATTTTTTTTTCTTTCTAATCCTTTATCCAATTAAGAAATCTCTGTAGCCAAACCCATGGAATTTAAAGCGAAGTGGGTTGTTTTGTCCCAGTAGAGTGGGAGTGCCCAATGGGTAGGGATTGCACCTACTAACTCAATTGTATCAGCACTTGGAACAGTTCCTGACATATAGTAAGCTTGTAACAAATACTATAATTATCAATTATTATCATTACTTTCCAAAATCCGTAGCACAGTACTTTGCACACAAGCGCTAAGTAAATACCACTGATTTGTTGACTAACTGCAACCTACAAAGGCACGGAAACAGTAAACAAATGGGAAGTATGACCGGTTCCCATCATTTCCAATTATGCAATCATATTTACTGAGCGCTTACTATGTGCAGAGCACTGCACAGAGAGCTAGGGAAAGTACAGTACAGCAATAAAGAGAGACAATCCCTGTCCACAACAAGCTCGCAGTCTAGAGGGACCTAGAGGAATCCATGGGGTTCTGTCAATTACTCTGCAAGGAGAGATTTCCAAGTGGACACCTATTCAGTTTATTCACCTTGGCATGGAGGATGTGGGCTCAGGGTCCCAAAGAAATACCACCCTTTTCTGCGCTCTTCCTTTCTCTGGGCATTAGGGTGGATATGATCCTGCTCATGCATTATTGATAGGCCCAAAAGCCTGCCAAGCAAGTCTGCTTTTGTGTGCGTGTGACAGACAGAAAAGGGTACAAGGATGGCACCTCTCACAGCTCGGGGCCCTGCTTTCATTAGGAACATTTTTTTGCCTGTTCTCCAAGGGCAGCCTCTGTCAGTGACTGCCACACAGTAAAAAAAAATATGGCTTTGAAGTCCAGTGAATAGAAACAAAATGAATTAGCGTTCAGGTGTTCTTGCAACCTGATTACAAAGGCTCAATTCAGTGGCGTCCTTCACACCTTTCCACTTGTCCCTGCATAATCCCTACACATCTTTGTGGCTCTCTGCCTCCCTCCCCTTCTCTCCAACCCCTCCCCTCCCATCTCCCTCCCCAGTCCCTTTATTTTCTAATGCTTGCAGGTCCTCCAGGAAGACAGAAGCACTTACAGTTGTTGAGTGATTAAATATTTATAATCAGGGCAATGAGTGAGGTGTTGAATAATAAATGCTAAGGTTGAGGCGGCCTTAGATAATTTCTGAAGATTTCTTCATCCTCGGCCTCTTTGATTCTAAGGCAAAAATCCTTTTAATTAACAAAAACTTTTTTTTTTCTGCAGCTGTGACAGTTGATAGTCCTTTATCACTGTTTTGTTCGTGAACCTTGACCCAGTCACAGTTCCAGAGCTGTCATTAAAATCTCGATAGACATGCATAAAATGTGTTGATTGTTGATTGCCGCTCTCCAGCTTGTTTGCCACACTGCTATGTGGGACCATAGCCCAACCACACATTTCATATAATAAGCAGTCAGTATAGTTGTTTTAGAACATCCAAGAGTAGCATTAATCCTAGAAATCCCGATTACCCAATGCACACGCTCTTCAGGGGATCCCAGGACTTTAACTGATGAATCTATTCTCATGCGCTCTTCTTGTACTGCTGGTGAGTTTAGGTAGCAGAAAAGACAAATTCATTTATGTTTGCCAAAACACAGATTTTCACGGCACACTTTGGACTGGAAGCAGATGGCAGATTTAGGGACCATTCATCCAACAGCATCTGGATACAGCAGGGCATGGCACTGGAAGCAAGGGTCAGTGCGTGTGATGGGCACTGGATATGGTGAGTCCTATAGCCAGAATTTTCTTCATTTGGGGGTTCAGCACAAATGCCACCCCTATTTTACAGGAAAAACCCTCTAGACTGTAAACTTGTTGTGGGCAGGGGACATGTTTGTTTATCGTTATACTGTCCTCTCCCAAGAGCTTAGTACAGTGCTCTGCACACAGTAAGTGTTCAATAAATATGATTGAATGAATGAGGAGAATGAAGCCTGAGGTAATCTCTGATCTAGAGGCTGTTCATGGCCAGGACAGGTAAAGGGCTTCCTTGGAGGTTGCAGTCCACTTTGGGGAGTTGTGGGGAATAAGACGATTGGGTTGATTCTGGCTTCTCTCGGGGCTGTCCAAGACAGCCAGAGGCCTGCTGGTTCATTAGTCTTAATTTGGAGGCAGGCCACGGTGACTGGGGCAACTCTGTAGTCCTAAGGCAGCCCTATTCTATCACTCAATCAGTGGCATTCATTGAGCACTTAGGGCAGCCCTATACCATCACTCAATCAGTGGTATTTATTGAGCACTTACTGTGTGCACAGCACTGTATTAAGAGCTTGGGAAAGTGCACTACTACAGAGTTAGTAGACATGATCCCTGCCCACATGGAATTTATGGTCTACAAGGGCAGACTATTCTGTTCCAGGAAATCCCAAAGCTGGCTTGACAGTGGGGTCACAGATCACAGACAAGAAAAGTGGGGAAGCAGCATGGCCTAGTGGATAAAGCACAGGCCTGGAAGTCAGTGAACCTGGATTTGAATCCTGGCTCCATCACTTTCCTGCTGTGAGACCTTAGACAAATCACTTCAGTCAATCATATTTAGTAAGTGCTTAATACGCGTAGAGCACCATACTAAGTTCTTGGTAGAGTACAACAATTAGACATTCCCTGCTCACAAGCTTATAGGTTAGAGGGGGAGACAGACAACAACATAAATAAAGAAATTACAGATACATACATAAATGCTGTGGGGCTGGGATGAGGGATGAATAAGGGTAGCAATTCTTGGCAATGGAAAAGAGAGTAGAAGAGGAAAGGAGGGCTTAGTCGAGAAAGGTCTCGTGGAGGAATTGTGCTTTCAATAAGATTTTGAAGGGGCAGAGAGTAATTGTCTCCATGCCTCAGTTTCCTCAACTGCGACTGGCAATTAAATATCTGTTCTCCACCTACTTAGACTGTGCTCCCTATGTAATAATAATAATAATAATAATAAGGTTGGTATTTTTTTAAGTGCTTCTATGTGCAGAGCACTGTTCTAAGGCCTGGGGTAGATATAGGGTAATCAGGTTGTCCCACATTAGGCTCACAGTTTTAATCCCCATTTTACAGTTGAGGTAACTGAGACACAGAGAAGTTAAGGGACTTGCCTACAGTCACACAGCTGACAAGTGGCAGAGCCAGGATTCAAACCCATGATCTCTGACTTCCAAGCCCATGCTCTTTCCACTGAGCCATGCTGCTTCTCTGTCCCTATGTGGGACAGGAACTTCATCTGGCATGAAAAACTTGTATCTACCCAAAGGTTTAGTGCTTGACACATAGTAAGCCCTTAACAAATACCATTAAAAAAATTAAAAATTCCTGGTTTTCACTGGAATGGGGCACCCTCATAGTCTTCTAGCATTCCAATAGTCTGAGGCCTCAGAAAGATAAGGCAATTATCTCCCTCTGAACTATGAGTTCCTTGTGGACAGGGAATGAGTCTACCAACTGTCATTTTGTCCTCTCCCAAGTGCTTACTACAGTGTTCACCACACAATAGGTGCTCAATAAATACCATTGATTGATGGTTGGATTTGCCCATCCTGGAATGGAGTCACCCATAAGGGATGGTGGATGAGCTCTCATCCTGAGACTTGAGGTCTGAAAATCTGAAAGAAGGAATTGATTATAGTGCTTGTAGATTAAGCAGCACCACTCACAAGCTTTCTCATCCCTGCCAGGCATGTTCTCATTAAAGCAGAGAATGCAATAAACAAGAAGGTGAGCAGGAGTACAGCACACTGAGAAGTGCCTTGCACTTGGACTGTAACTGGCATGCACTTCTCAATGTTCCATGGCCTTTAAAAGATTTTCTTTTAATGGTATTTGTTAAACACTTACTATGTGCCAGGACTGTACTAAGAGCTGGGGTAGATACAAGCTAATCAGGTTGGACACAGTCCCTGTACCACATGGGGCTCACAGTCTTAATCACTGTGGCTTGGTGACAAGAGCATAAGCTTGGGAGTCAGAGGTTGTGGGTTCTAATCCCAGCTCCACCACTTGTCTGCTGTGTGACTTCGGGCAAGTCACTTAACTGTGCCTCAGTTATCTCATCTGTAAAATGGGGATCAAGACTGTGAGCCCCAGGTGGGACAACCTGATGTCGTTGTATCTACCCCAGTGTTGAACAGTGCTTGGCACATCGTAAGCACTTAATGAATACCATATTATTATCCACTAATCAGTCAATCAGTGGTATTGGTTGAGTGCTTACTGTGTGAGAGAGTAGGATACAGCAAAGTTGGTAAATGACTCAAGAAGTTTGGAAAAAAATTGTAGGAAGGAGATGGGGCCATAACTGGAGGGAACTGTGGTGTCAAGGGGGAGTTGGGGGGGGGGGGGCGGGGCGTGGAGATAGGGGATACATAACCATGTTTGAAAGAGGTGGGGAAGAAGCTTTTGAAAAGTGAACAGTTGAAGATGGCAGTCAAGGAGGGAAGGTGGGGAGCGAGTGTTTTTAGAGGTATGAAGGGAAGGGGTCAGAAGCACAGATGGAAGGGATAGATTTAGAGAGGGGGCGAGACATCTCATCTTGAATTACTGTAGGGAATATAGGGACAGTCGAGGGTGGTGGAGGAGGTGCATCTTCCCCTCTTCAAAGCCCTGAGAGCTCACCTCCTCCAGGAGACCTTCCCAGACTGAGCCCTCCCTTTCCCTCTGCTCCTCCTCCCCTCCTTATTGACCCTACTCCCTCCCGCTGCTCTACCCCCTTCCCCACCCCACAGCACTTGTGTATATTTGTAAATATTTATTACTCTATTTATTTTGTTAATGATGTGTATATATCTATGATTCTATTTACCTATTTTGATGGTATTGATGCCTGTCTACTTGTTTTGTTGTCTGTCACCCCCTTCTAGACTGTGAGCCCATTGTTGGGTAGGGATTGTCTCTGTTGCCCAATTGTACTTTCCAAGCGCTCAGTACAGTGCTCTGCACACAGTAAGCACTCAATAAATATGATGGAATGAATGAATCCCGGCTCCACCACTTGTCAGCTGTGTGACTTTGGACAAGTCACTTAACTTCTCTGTGTCTCAGTTACCTAATCTGTAAAATGGGGATTAAGACTGTGAGCCCCACGTGGGACAACCCGATTACCTTGTATCTACCCCTTCGCTTAGAACAGTCCTTGGCACAAAGTAAGGGCTTAACAAATACCATCATTATTATTATTATCCAGTGAAGGGACTTACTCAAGGTCACCTAGCGGACAAGTTGTGGAGCCGAGATTAGAACCCAGGTCCTTCTGACTCCCAGGCTCATTACTCTATCCACTAGGCACACTACTTCTCAAGGAGAGACTGTTACTGGACTTCCCTAAAAGACCATCAAATTGGAAAAAGATTCATATTCCACTCACTTCTTTCTAAAAGACCATTTAGAAGACAGTAAGCAGAAGATGGAGAGCCATTGTAGAAGAAGACTTCAGATCCCCAGACAGACGTGAGTTTAGGGAGTAGTTTGGAGAAGCGGCAATGCCTCGTTGAAGGAACATGGGCCTGAGAGTCAGAGGACCTAGGTTCTAATCCAGACTCTGTCACTTGCCTGATGTGTGACGTTGGGTAAGCTATTTAAATTCCCCAAGCCCCAACTGCCTCATCTATAAAATGGGAATTAAATATCTGTTCTCCCTCCACCTTAGAATGTGAACCCTTATAGGTCAGGGCTGTGACTGACTTACCTGGTAACTTTCATAGTGCTTACTACAGTATTTGCGACATAATTGCTTAACAAATGAGAGAATTATTAGTTTCTATCTTGATCAGTTGAAGGATTACAGATTTGCTGAGAGCTACAAACTTCTAGAGAAGATAAAATTGGTAGTGCTATCCACCTGCAAACTATGGTCAGAGCACATAGCCTAGCTGTTTCTTTAGTGAGAAACACTAAGCTAACGTGTAATTTAATAAACTATTTACTAATGTGTAATTGGTTAAACTGTGTAGAAAAATCAAAGACATTGACATCATTTTGTCAATGATTGTTAGTTATCAAGAATGTTGAAATTAAGATAATCACAGGCAGGGAAGATAACAGGAGTGCTATTTACAGGAAGCCATAAATAGAATTTCTGACCAAAAGAGGTTCTTTTCTTAGAGCATTTTCAATTGCTCTTCTGGTGAGTTTGGATAGGATTTTTCAGTGGCTCTTAGGCATTTTCAGTTATACCCAGTCATGTGGATAGGATCTTACTATCAAAAGCACCAACTTAAAATGCACTCACTTATTTTGTAATGTGTGGTTCCACTTTGGATAGAAAGCTGATAGGGATTTGGGGAAATGTATTCCAACCACCATGCTTTCTAGATCGAAAGGGATAGAATCCTGGAAAAAAAAGTATTTTGTTGTTACCCTTAATGATCTGACAACATACCTTTTCGAGAAAATTAAAACTATCACATGTGATTTCCCTAAAATCTCCCCTGCTGCTCTCCAGCCCCTGCCTTGTGCCCCTTATTTGAATCCTTGTGCCCCTTCTTTGAATCCCCCACATTTCCTAGCAGTATTTCAAGTGATCTCCTGCTTCTTCTCAAACTCTAACCAGCTCCACCTGCTCCTCCCATTCCCATCTCTTTGCACCTTATAAAAGCACTTGCCTCTTCCCTTCTTCCCTCCCTGACCACCATCTTCCACTGTTCCTCCCCAATAGCTTCTTCCCTACTGTTTTCAAACATGCTCATGTATCCCTAATCTAAAATACAACAAAAACCCCTCCTTTGACCCTATGGCTCCCTCCAGTTATCACCTCATTTTCCTCCTGCCATTCCTCTCCAAACACCTTAAGGGAGTTGTCTACATCTGGTACCTCAACTTTGTTTCCACCAATTATTTCCTTGATCCCTTCCAATTGGGCTCCTACCCTATTCACACGATGGAGACTGCCCTCTCAAAGGTCACCAATGATTCCCTTCTTGCCAAATCCAATTGCCTTTACTCCTCTCTAAGCCTCCTCCACTCCTCACTTGCTTTTGCCACTGTGGACCCCGACTCCTCTTCTCCTGGAAACATTATCTAACCTCGGCTTTATTGAGACCTTCCCCTCCTGGTTCTATTCCTGTGTTTCTGGCTGATCAATTTCAGTCCCTTTTTGCAGGCACCTCCTACCCCCTGACTGCAGGAGCCCCTCAAGACTCATTTCTGGTTTCCCTTCTATTCCTCACCTACACCCACTGCCTCAGAAACCTCATTCACTCTCATCCCTTCAACTACCATTTCTATTTGGATGATTCATTCCCAAAACTTAGGTATGAAGTAGTGTGGTGTCGTGGATAGAGCACAGGCCTGGGAGTCAGAAGGCCATGTGTTCTAATTCTGTCTCTGCCACCTGTTTGCTGTGACCTTGGGCAAGTCACTTCCCTTCTCTGGGCCTCAGTTACCTCATCTGTGAAATGGGATTTGAGACTATGAGCCCCATGTGGGACAGAGACTGTGTCCAACTTAATTTGCCTGTATCCAGCACTTAGTACAGTGTCTAGGACATAAGTGCTTAAATACTGCATTTATTATTATTACATCTCCAGCCTTGACATTCCTCCTTTTCTGTAGTCTCATATTTCCTCCTGTCTTCAGGACACTTCTACTTGGATGCAGTGATCCATCACCTCAAACTTAACATCTCTAAAACAGAACTCCGCATCTTCCTCCTGTCCTCTCCCTGACTTTGCTACAACGGTAGACAAAACCACCATCCTCCCTGTCTCACGAGGCCATAACCTTGGCGTTATTCTCAACTCATCTCTCTCACTGAACCCACATATTTAATCTGTCACCAAATATTTTCAGTTCTACCTTCACAATATTGTTTAAATCCCCCCTTCCCTTTTCATCCAAACTGCTATCATGTTGACCAAGGCACTTATCCTATCCTGTCTTTACTACTATATCAGTATCCTTGCTGATCTCCCATCTACAGTCTCTCCCCACTCCAGTCCATATTTCACTCCGCTATCTGGATCATTTTTCTAAAAAGGTTCAATCCATGTTTCCCCACTCAAGATCTTGACCACCGCTTTCTGGAAACATTATCCAATGTCCTTTCCTGTTTATCTTCCTATCTCCTCAGCTGCCCATTCTCAGTCTCTTTCAGTCTCCTCCTCTGCCTCCCACCTCCTATTAGTTCATAACATTGTTAGAATCCACTTTATCGTCTCCATCCAAATTGCTACAACATTAATACAAACACATATCCTAACCCTCCTTGATTACTGTAGCAGCCTCCTTGCTGACCACCTTGCCCCTTATCGCTCCCCACTCCAATGCATACTTCACTCTGCTGCCCAGGTCATTTTCATACAAAACCGTAGGGTTCACATTACCCCACTTCTGCAGCACCTCCAGTGGTTGCATGAAACAGAATCTCCTTACAGTAGATTTTAAAGCACTCAATCAACTTGCCTCTTCCCATTTTATCTCACTGTTTTCCTATTATGGCCCAGCTAAGTTACTGTACCACGATCACATCTATCTCACCTCCGACCTCTCACCCATGTCCTACCTCTAGCCTAAAATACCCTCCCTCTCCATATCCCACAGACATTCACTCCCTTCCCCATCATCCTCATTTTCACTTTATTCATCATTCCCATGATGCATCAACTAGAACTTGCTACCATCTGTGAAAAGTTAGGTTACGAACAATGGGCCATTGGCAGCCAGCTAACACTGAAGCATTGCTTGGCACATACATCTTCATTGGACAGGTTGTAGGAGGATCATGGATCATGTAAGATACTCAAACACTTGCTCTACAGAGAAAAGAAAGAGAGAAAGCTTGAATAAGGTGGATAGAAGTAACATTTTAAAGACATAATGAAACCTTAAATGATGTGGCACAGCCATGGACAGCTGGAAACAGAAGCAGAAGAGAGAAGAGGGAAAAAAGGGGTTGGCCTCATGGAAAGAGCATCATCCCGGGAGTCTGAAAACCTGGGCTCTAATCCCTGCTCTGCCACTTGCCTACTGTGAATCCTTGGGCAAGTCATGTAATGTCTATGGATTTCAGTTTCCTCATTTGTAAAATGGGGATTAAATACCTGTTATCTCTCCTACCTAGTCTGTGAGCCCTGTGCGGAACACGGTTTGGATCTGACCTGTTAACTTGTATCTATCCCAGATCTTAGAACAGTGCTTGGCACATATTAAATGCTTCATAAATATCAGCATTATCATTATTTTCTAAAGTCTATTGAGATGACAAATATTATGATCATGACAAGATAGATATTTCTTCTAAATACAGCAATTAGAAATGGACTGACTCTCTTTGAACATTAGCTTTGGGGTAATCCCAATAACAAAATGGAAAACTGAAAAGAACATTAGGCACTGTGGGTAGCAAATATAACTGTTTTTGAGGAAATCTTGATGTGCATATGGTACTCTTACCAAACACTGATAAAAAATCTCATTGGTAGTATCATCTAAACTCAAAGAATAGCTCTACACAAAACCAGATACACACACACACATATGTAAATTTATCACCAATTCCCAGACTGCTGCTAGGTATGGCGGTTAAGATACTGGGGCCACTGAAGAGTATTACACAGGAAGCCCAGGAAGGAAAAATGAGTACACTCTAACAGAAGGAACTGGGTAAATATGAAAAATGCTTCACTGGAAGATTAATCCTTCCTGTAGTCCACTGTTAAAGTAATAAAAGGTTTATGATTCATTTCTTCCATTATAATGGAGGAGGCAATTAGTAATTACTAGATTTATAGTATTTGTTGTGTTAACTCAACCAATAAAATATACAGCAAAACTGCTTTTTTGAAGCACACTTGGTGTAAAGTAATGTTCTTGAAGCATTAAAAATGCAATCTTCCGCACTACACTTCACTTATTATTACAGAAAGAAGGATGAGTCTATGGCATCTAGTGAGGTATTATGAATGCAAATGCTTGCTTCATTTTGTTGCCTTTCGTTCATTTCAGGGAGAGGTAAAACAATCCAGCGAAGGTAATGGAATTCCATCCCAAAACTTCAGCTGCCCAGCTAATGCCCTTTGGTTTTATTAGGTTAAAGATGCTTTCCGAATCCAATGACCCTATCCAGGTTCCTGCATGCTCTGAATGATGGGAGAAATTATTAAATTTAACCCCAATTCAGTAGCTATTATTATACCTTACTTCTTCTGTTTCTGACATTGTAACTCATTGATTCCTGGAGGCTAGTTTGGCTGTGGGTGATTTCCTTATCACTGACGGAAAATTGTCACTTTTCAATGAATCAGTGGTATTTATTGGGTTCTGAGTGCAGATTGCCATCCTAAACACTTAGGAGAGTACAGTAGAATAGGTAGACACAATCCCTACCCTTGCCTGCCCTCACAGGCAATGTATGAATTTGTCCAAGAACAACATGAACCTATTGGCACTAGTCCCTGTCTAACGATAGATACACTTGTTTCCATCCCCGAGTCAGGCAAGTAGTATCCACAGTGAGGCCACCAGAAAAAAGAGCACAGGCTTGGGAGTCCGAGGACATGGATTCTAATCCCAGTTCCACCACTTGTCTGCTGTGTGACTTTGGGCAAGCCATTTAACTTCTCTGTGCCTCAGTTACCTCATCTGTATAATAGGGATGAACAATGTGAGACCCGCATGGGACAACCTGTCAACTTTATATCTACCCCAGCCCTTAGAAAGGTGCTCAGCACATAATAAGTGCTTAATAAATAACATAATTATTATTGTTCATTATTATTTGGTAACTTGGAGGGGGGTAGAGTGGGAAGAGGCAAGGGAAATAATGAGGACCGCCTGTCCTGTTGACATGGACCAGGAATTCACCCTCCAGAGAGGAGACTCTCTTGCTAGACCTTCACAGCCTCCCAGAGGTGATAGGGCTGACCGGTACCCTAAACTCCTCTCTAGACTGTAAGCTCATTGTGGGCAGGGAAGGTGTCTAGATGTCTGTTTATTGTTATATCGTACTCTCCCAAGTGCTTAGTACAGTGCTTTGCACATAGGAAGGGCTCAATAAATGCGATTGAATGACTGAAAGATGCAGGAGCCCCTGTGCAGAATGTGCCACTCCTATCCAGTTCTGTTACTCCATTAGTGCTCTCATTCGGGTTCAATAAAATAGTGTTAAGCAAAGGAGCACTTAGCAAAGTGGAGTTTCCCATAGAAAATAACGTCAGGTGCATTAGTGCATTCCCCAAAGCAAAAACAATTGATGAAAACAATACAATATCTTTTAAAATGGCAATGAAAGGCTTACAACATGAACCAAGTAGCATAATGAAAGTATGTTATCCACAAAATAAGATGTCAAATTTAATGTGTACATATGAAAATATTTCATTTTTAAAGTGTTATCTTTCATATTCTACTCAGAAAAATGATGCCTTGGTCTAACAAACTGACACTCTGTCATCAGATATACTAAATCAAAATGGGCTTTAATCACTCTAATCAACTCAGTCAAAAACTTTAAAGATTGAAAAGGAGGGAAGGGAGGTGTTTAAACCTAAGAAAACTTTGAAATGTTATCTTCAAGTATGAGAATGATATAAAAATATAGCATTAAAATTCAAGAATGTTATCATGAAAAGAACACAAAAAGAAGAATTGTTATAGTGGGGAATTGTGGTAATTACCAAAGAGACATGAGTATGTGAAGAAAAATGAAAGGGGCAGTTTTATTCTCCTTAAAATGCAAAATATCTCATCATTATTGTCTTTTGTTTGTCATATTTTTCAAGGAAATCTTCAGAACAGTGAGTCATGTTAGGTAAGAACAGTCAACCATAGGAGTCTGGCTTTATGACATTACGAAAAGTTGATTTTTACGTTTCCTTGTTTGTTTCTCATAGTTATGGAAGAAGAGGAATGCAATTTAAATGACAAACTTCCTCTGATCTTATTTCCCTTGCTTAAAGTCCAATACATTGGGAGCACTGAAATGAGTATGCCCTTCAATGCTTATCTACACATACAGGCATGTTGTGCAATTATAGAAAAAAACATAAAAGACTAATAATAGTATTTGTTAAGTACTTACTATGTGCCAAGCACTGTGCTAAGCTCTGGGATAGATATAAGACAAACTAGTACCATGTTAGAAAAGCACTTCTAAAATATGTCCCTCAAAAAAAGCAATGTCACTGTGTCCAAAAGCCTTATTAAAATATGGTTAATGCTCAATGATCTGTACTAATTGAGTGGAGCAGAGTTGCAGATAAAACCAAACAGTGAAAGATGAGGGGTTGGCTTCTGGTGTGTAATGGGGAATGGAGTTCCTACAGAGAGGAAAAGAGAGGGATGCTAGTAGATGCATGACAATATGAGGACTGAGGGTGCCATATAGAGGGTGAAATTAGAGAAAAGGAGAGAGAGCATTAAAGTCTGAATTCTCAAAGGAAAAACTCATGCTCATTGCGCTATAAAAGACAGCTCACCTTATTATCGAAAACGGTTCCACAGAGAACACGTAAACAGCTCTCCAACTGCTCTACTTTATCTAGTGGGCGCTTACTGCCAATGACGAAGTCCTAGAAAACAGCCCATCCTCTAGCACTTGAGTTTTGCATTTTGCAATTGAGTTCCATTATTGGACAGGCCATACGGGAAGAAAGGAAGTCAGCCGGATCTCGAAGTCCTCTAGGGAGTCGTGGAGAGGTTGCAGGGCAAGCAGAAGAAAGCAGTTACCAGTGCATGGATGTAATCTGGGTAAAGTGGAGTCCACCATTGTCCCTTCCAAAGTGTGTCCCTAAACCCAGGCAATAATAATAATAATGATGGCATTTGTTAGGGATTTACTATGCGCTAAGCAGTGTCCCAAGCGCTGGGGTAAATACAAGTTACGTTGGATACAGTCGCTACCCCACATGGGGCTCACACTCAATCTCCATTTTACAGATGAGGTAACTGGGGCCCAGAGGAGTTAAGTGATTTGCCCAAAGTCACACAGCAGACAAGTAGCAGAGCTGGGATTAGAATCCAGGTCCTTCTGACTCCCAGACTTTTGCTCTATCCACTAAGCCACATTGGACCCCAGAGATAGAAAGATGGACATTTGGGACTGGCACTAAGGAAAGGCATTTTCCAGTGAGAGAATGTCGATTTCTCCTGGGTGAGGCTAAGATTTTCTCTTCTGGGTCTACTATGAGAGAGCAGAGTAGGTGGGGCAACCGAGCAGCAAGTGATCTGAGTAGTGGTTGCCTAATGAATGTGGTTATTCCAATTCCTGGGTTAGAAACTGCAAAGACTCCTCCAGAGTTGCTCCGCTTCCTCATAGTACACTGACAAGTGTCCATGAATTCTGGCACCTAGCAGAGAAAAGTACTGAACCAGGGCATGTAGGAATAAGCATCAACTCCATGGGGCAAAAGGAATGATTCCCTGACTATGCCCTTTTTTCCCCTACCCACAATCCCCTCTGAGACAACTGTGCACTTGGCTGTGCACCTCTTGAACACTTTGATACTCACCTCAGCCCCATAGCACGTACTTACATATCCTTGTACTTTACAATTTCATTTGTCCTTCTCTCCCTGTAGATTGCAAGCTCTTTGTCAGCAGTGATCATGTCTACCAACTCGAATATACTGTCATTTTCCAAGCACTCTGCCCATAGTAAGTGCTCAATAAATATCACTGATTGATGGATTAATATCCGCCATGGGGCTGACAGCAAGGTTCCAGATTGTGACTGTGAGCTCTCTTAGATTCCTCCCCCTCACCCCCATAAGATCGTTTTGTGCATGGAATGTGTCTATTGTTGTACTGTACTCTCCCAAGCACTTACTACAGTATTCTGCACAGGGTAAATGGTCAGTAAATACGACTGAATGAATTAATGAACTGTGAGCCCCTTGCGGGACAGGGACTGTGTCCACCTGATTATTGTGTATCTATCCCAGCACTTACACTAATGCTTGGCATATAGTAAGCGTTTTATTATTATTATTATTATTAATATTTCCAGAAGTCTGGATGGGGTAGCTAACCAGCTCTGCCCCTTGGAGCTGGAGAGGCAACAGAGATGGAGCCAACATGGCAGTTCCACTTTCAGGGAAACAGTATTGCTTAATGGAAAGATCATGGGCTTGGGAGTCAGGGGACATGAGTTCTAATATCGACGCTGCCACTTCTCTGCTGTTTGATCTTGGGGAAGCCACTTAACTTCTCTGTGCCTCAGTTACCTCATCTGTGAAATGGGAATTAAAACTGAAAGCCCCACGTGGGTTGTCCTGATTACCTTGTATCTACCCCAGCACTTATAACAGTGCTCAGCATATAATAAGTGTTTAACAAATACCACAATTGTTATTATTATTATTTAATCCAGCAGGCATAGGTTGCTGGTGGCACCTCTCTGGTCTCCATCAGTTGAGATGGTTCCTTCCCTTGGGTGGCTTCACTCCCAGCTAGGTCTCAATGTCTCCACCTCAATCCAGGTAAGCACCACCCCCTATAAGCATTACCTCCAATCCCTCCATCCCCAGTGCCTGGTTTCCAGGTCTGAATTTTACATCTTTTTCCCTGTGTACACCAAGGAACTCCATGATGGGACAAATAAACCTGGCCAGGGATGACTGAGCTTGGGAGACTCCCAAAAAACTTCCCCTCGCTATGAGGGAGGCCATACTCTCTCCTCAGCCGACCCAAGTACAGCCCTCTCATAACCACCACGCTTCCATCCCTGCCTTCTCCAGACCCTGGTCCCCAAGTCCAAATGGCTTATCTTCTGTCCTGGGCTCCCCAGGGTCCTCTGGAAGTCAACCAAGCCCCGGCACCTCTCCCCAACATCCCAGACTCCTGCCCCAGATGACCTGACAGCCCAGCCTTGGTTGAAGAGAAGTTTGGAGACCCACAAATCAAGTGTCTCCCTGACATTCTCAAATGCTAGAGAAAGAGGAGGAAAATCCCCCATCACTGAAGTAAAGTCAAGCCTATTAACAGACTCTTATTTCTACGAGTGAGGAAATAGACTGTTCAGGTTAAAATAAAGCTCAAGATGACTATTATGCATGAGCGGAGAAATGGGGGTGGATGTTACTCAGCATGCGCGTGGTAGCCATCTTGATAAGGAAGGTTAAGGCGGATATCACGTTCAATTTTGCAAGTGTTGGCCGTCTTAGGTAGGATGGACACATTGTACTAACTCCTCAAGCCACACTGAGGTGATCCTTAACTTTGCCTACCCCTCTGTAGCCAGTGATAAGTATTCTCAGCACTGGACACAGTAGCTGTGTAATGATTACTCCAGGAGCTCCAGTTCCTGTCCTGGAGCTTTCTAGCCCCACAATAAGCTCTTCTATGGGTGCCCTTAGTGATGCCGAGCTCTGCATATAGTAAGTGCTCAATAAATACCATTGATCAATTGATTGATTGATCTGGTACATGCCTCTGCCCAGCTCTGCCACTTGTCTGCTGTGTGACTTAATGAGCAAATTAATGGGCAAATGAGTTAACTTCTCTGTGCCTCAGTTACCTCATTTGTAAAATGGGGACTGAGACTATGAGCCTCATGTGGACATGGACTGTGACCAACACAATTTGCTTGTATCTACCCCTGTGCTTAGTCTAGTGCCTGGCAAGTAGTAAGTGCTTAACAAATGCCAAAAATAAATAAATAAATAAAATAAAGGGGTGAGACTCTTGGCCTCTGTATATATGGGGGTTTAGTCATCTCCTTCCCTGACCAGATTTTGGATGGCCCATCTCAGCCCCTCTGCTGCCTGGTGTCGGTGGATGGATGGCATGTATTCATTCAGTCATATTGATTGGGCACTTACTGTGCGCGAAGCATTGGACTAAGCACTTGGGAGAGTACAATACAACAATAAACAGACACATTCCCTGACCGCAATGAGCTTACAGGTGGGAGGATGGGGAGGACAAGAGCGATTTGGGTTCACCCTGACACCAGTGAGGCACAGAGTCACCATCTTGCTGCCAGCTTGGACTCTTCCCACGTGAAAGGGGTGAGGTGGCCCAAGTACTTCCTGCCCGCTTCCAACATAGCTTTTTAAAGGAGGCAGAGCTAATGGAATCGCTCTCATGGCACAAAATCCAATGGTGGCCACCTATGCTAGAGAGCCACATTTGATTCTAAAAAGAGCAATACGCATGTAATTCGCAAGTAATAATTTCCAAACCCCGATTTTATCCACTCAAGCAGAGAAAATGAAGCCATCCTAGCTGTTAAAATAATCTGCTTTACCTTACTGTATTTCAGTATACCGGTAGATTCCAGCTCCATAATCAGACCCGTAAATTTATTTATCTACATTCCATTTTTCTAGAATATTTCTCCTTAAGGGACCAGCAAAATAAATGATGATGACGACAATATTGACAACAAGCATTTTAACTGAGGGTTAAATTGTGTTAAAGTAAACAAAGAGAAGCTAAGGCCCTGAGTATCTTTGAACGTTAGTAAGGGTGTAAGGTACAAAAGGATAATGCATATTTGCTGGTGCACAGCTCAACTTGTGCATGTAAGGGGTGAGAGCTGGGACCATCCCCCACTCTCCATCACCCCTGCAGATAAAAGTGTTTCAAACTCATATATGACTCAACTGGCCCAGAAACTTTTAAACTGCACAGATAAATAGAACTCAATATTACCACTGTATATTAGTGCTTGTATTCATATTATAATTATTATAGTGATACATTTTCATTCCAATAACAACATATATCTGGTGCATATATGCACATTAAAATTACATTAGTGAAAAGTGCATAGGTAAAATCATTGATTAAACCTTGCATTTGGGGCTACATTTTGAAATTGCATACTTCATTTAAATTTTATGAACTACACAAGGGCCTTTAATATCTGTTCCCCTCATTTGTGTAGTTAACTGACAACTCATTAACAGCTCACTATGGATATTTGAAGACGTTACCTAAGCATACTCAATGCAAAAAAGGTGAGAGACTCTATATGCCTTAGTGTCATTGAACCTTTCCCATTCATGAAGCCCAATAAGAAAAATATTGGAAGATATTATCAAAGCAAACATACACTTTGACTAGGAATGGGCATATTCACTATAAATTCACATTTACAACCATCAGAAGGTTAAGTAATGTTTTAAGGAAAAAAAAGTCATAGTTAAGCTTTGAACTTGTGTGGCAGCATCAGCCCAATGCAAAATTAAAAGTGATGAATTATCCAGCCTTTATTTTCCACAGAGCTGCTGGGCACTGGATGAATTAATTGCCCCTTGATATTTCATCATTCTTTGATTCTGAAATGGAACTGTGTGAGGCACTAACCACATTACATTGAACCACACAGACTCCAGGTGGAAATACACTTCTTCTGAATACATACCTGCAAAACCTTTTTCATAAAAAAAAAAATGCAGATTTTCTACTGAGTTGAAGAAAAAAAAAACTGTATGAGCACATCTACCTTAATTAGTCGAACTAATTGGTGACCACTGTAAACATTTTGGCTTTAGAAATTGACATCCTTAAATGGAGAATCAAATGATTTACTGAATTCTCATTTTATAGATTAGAAAACTGCCAAGAAGTTGTGACTTACCCAATATCACAGTCTAAGGGAGGGAGAATAGGTGTTTTGTTATCATTTCACTGAAGAGGAAAATGAGGCACACCTAATGAACCAAGAGGACACTAAGTAAAGGCCTTGTCTGGTAGGCTCCATCATGATCTGAAATTACCTTGTGATTCCAGAAAGACATGGTAAGAAATCCAGGCGGATTTTGGCTAGGATTGTGCTGGCAATAGAGAACAATATGATTCCTTAGTAATTTCTACCTTAAGATCTCTCACCCCTTTCATCTTAAAGATGGAGAAGATGGGGATAAGAAGCAGCATGGGGATAAGAAGCAGCAGAGCTTAAAAGAAAGAATGTTGACCTAGAAGCCAGAAGACATGATATTTCATTCCAGCTCTATCACTTCTCTTCTGTGAGACTTAGGGCAAGTCACAATTTCTCTGTGCCTCAGTTTCCACTTCTGTAGAAGTGTGGATGATACCTGCTCTTTCCTCTTAGAGTTTGTGCTTCATGTGGGACAGGGACTTTATCCTATCTGTTTATTCCTGATCTATCCCAATTCTTATCAAATAACATAGTTATCATTTTTACAATGGCATCTTTGGATTCCTGTGGTCTTCCAATTATTGAAGAAGAGTCTAGGAAAATGTCTGAGTAGATCAGTGTCTTTCTACTTATAGAGTCGGTTGAAGATAATAATTATAACTAATACTACTATTACTGCTGCTATTACTGATAAAATAATAGTATATATTACTATTAATAATAACTGTCACGATTATTAAACTCTTACTATGGGCCAGGCACTGAACTAGGTGCTGGGGTGAATACAAGCAAATTGGGTTGGACAAAGTCCCTGTCCCACATGGGGCTCACAGTCTCAATCCCCATTTTAAAGATGAGATAACTGAGGCCCAGAAAAGTAAAATGATTTGCCCAAGGTCTTACAGCAGACAAGTGGCAGAGCCCGTATTTGAATCCAGAACGTTTTGACTCCCAGGGCTGTGGTCTATCCATTATGCCATGCTGCTTCTCTAGCACTTAATTATCTACCAAAACACTATGCTAAGTGTTATAGTAAATACAGTACCATCAGATAAGACACAATCCTTTTCGCATGCAGATCACAGCCTAATGGGGAGAGGGAATAATTACTAAATCCCCACTTTACAGATGAGGAAATTGCCAAGACGTTGTGTTTACCCAAGATCACAATCTAAGGGGAGAATAGGTTTTTTGTCCTCATTTCCCTGATGAGAAAGCTGAGGCACTGAGAGCAGTGATTTGCCCAACATTACATAGCATGCAGGTGGCAAACCTAGACCCCAGGACTCCTGACTCCCAAACCCATGATCTTTCCTCTACAAAACCAGGGAAAAATAGGTACTAAACAATGCTGCCTCTGTCTGAGGTCCAAATCAGACTGACTTGGACTGACTACCCAATCCAATTCCAGGTAAAATCCTTCAGCGAGTTTGGTGTGGAGCTCTGGAAATGAATGGGTTTTATCGACTGGACTTCATTAAGCATGGGTTCTCAATAGGTTTTATGGGATTTCAGCCGCTGGTACTCTGAGAAGTACTAAAATGTAGGTCAGGTACCATAATGTAACCAGACAAGTCACTCAAGAGAGGGTCAGCTGTCCCAAGCAATTCAAGTCAAAGAACTAGGCTGTTGCTGAACAAACAAGGCCGGAGAAGTGTTATTAAGATTATAAAACATAATGAACCCCAGGTCATTCTGTGAATGCCTAACTCTGATTTAGAGTAGGAATCAGCTACCAGAGTATAATATTTACTAAATGCGGCTAAACTAGAAAGCAAAATTGTTAGAGTCAAAAATTCAAGACAGCATTAGGAACTGAAATTTTTATGACAGTAAGAGAAAACCTTGTACTTATCCTTTTGGTTCACACTTTGACATCTTGTTAGTTTCCCAAAAGATTCTGGGGGTGGGACTCATTAAAAAAAAGTTTTTGACCAACCCAATTTTAGAGGTCCAATTGTTTGTTCTTTTGGCCCACACTCTCCCTTCCACCTAGAATTCTCCCCTAACCTTCACATCTGGCAGACCATTGTTCTCCCCCTCTTCAAGGCCCTACTTAAACCATATCTTTTCCACAGAGTCTTCTCTATTTCCCCTGAAACTTCATTTCAGCACTTCCCTGTTACCTAAACCCTTAGCCTAGCACTTAGGGGCCTATCTTCACACTCCATTGCTTCCTCCTAGCTGCAATTTATTTTGGATTCTGTCTTTCTCACTAGACTGTAAACTCCTTGAGGGTACAGATCATGTCTACCAACTCCTATTGGGCAGTCCCAAACGCTTATTCCAATGCTCCTCATGGAGTTAAGTGCTCAATAAATAGTACTACTACTACTAATAATAATAATTATGGTACTTGTTAAGCTCTATGTGCCAGGCACTGTACTAAGCGCTGAAGTGGATACAAGCAAATTGGGATGAACGCAGTCCCTGTCCCACATGCAGCTCACAGTCTCGATCCCCATTTTACAGATGAGATAACTGAGGCACAGAAAAGTGAAGTGACTTGCCCAAAGTCACACAGCAGACAAATAGAAGAGCCTGGATTAAAACCCATGACCTTCTGATTCCCAGGCCCATGGTCTCTATACTACACCATGCTGCTTCTCTAATGCTACTATTGATGCTACTGATTGATCGACTGACTGATGTAGAAAAGGCCATATTCGAAACATATACTGTTCTCCAGAAGGCTTGTGTTTGAACAGAAAACTTTCTATTGCTGTCACCCAGGCATGTTTTTTCCTGAATTTTTCAGGGTCCAAGGAGGAAGGTGAGGGAAGGTTCTGTTAACATTCAGGCCAGTGTGTTTTGTTCTGTTTCTTTAAAGCTCTGTCATTCCCAGAAATTGCCTTTCTCTTCAAGTTCCTGGGCCAGTAGTGGGTGAAACCTAGCTCTATCCCATATGTGGAGCATTCCAGTGGTGCTGATTGTGGTTCAAAGCACAGTTGAATGGCTGGCAGTGAAATACCCTCGGGAACCACACTACCCACTTTCCTGGAAGGAGATAAGGCGTTGGGATGGGAGCTGCTCAGAGCTGAAGAGTGAAGTTGTGGCCCAGGGATTTAAAAACAGCATCGAGCAAGTGGAAACATCTTTTTGTTTCAATGACAGCTTTAAAAATCACTTAAGATCCACATAGAAGTATAGTATAGAGGCAGCAAATAAACAAAAGTGTCCTGTTAAAGCACCCGCGTGGGTAATTATTTTAAAATCTGGTCGCTCAACAATGAGCTCTGATTTTCCCCTTAATCTCAAGGAGAAAAGAGGATTTTGAAGCCACCATAAAAGACAAATGCACACCAGGCTGGGGCTAGCCTGACCACCCAACTCGGCCTTTTCATATGGCTGATAGATATGTTTTGACAAGTTATATTAAGTACAAAGCAGGCCACCAGAGCAGCATGTGGAGTTGATATAGACTGAGCCAGAAAGGCAAATATCAGTATGAGGAGGACTTATGCTGACAATATTTTGCCATAAAGAACCAAACTTCAATGCGGCATTTAGTACCAACAGCGCCTCAGAAGATAACTTTTCTTGGGATTCCCTCTCTCTGCCTCCTGATCGCCAGAACCTGAGGGATTTTCAGAACTCTAACTGCTTGAGTTGCATTTCAATTTAAATGACTCAGATGAAAGTGTCTTGGAATCGTCTCCGTCATTAATATCAATAGGCTTTCCATCCTCTGCCACTGAAGGCTCACAGGGAAACTTCACAGGAACCAGAGCTGGCAAATACACCTGATCTGATTGCCCTCTTCTCCCCCAGCCATCTAGAATTCATTTCTCGTCTCCATTCTCCAGAGCACTCCTCAACAAGATTTGGCAAAGGCAAAAACAAACACCATTTTACAACATCTTTGGATGCACTTCCAAAATGTAAAACCAATTAATCAGTAGTCTCCAAGAGACTCTGTTAAATGTGGCTGCCTCTGACACTGATCTTCACTCTGATCTGAATATAGAAAGCATGTGAACAGAGTCCTAAAAGAGATTTGGGGTTTCAATTATGTATTTGTTTAGAAGACTGGGGAGTAGAACGTTAGTCACAACTACGCAGCTAATTCACATCAGGCTCTCCCCAGCACAAGGGTGTTTAGTTCCTTGCCAGGATGTGAATGTGGGATGGAAGCTGATCGGGAATCTCTCTCTGGGACTGGTAGAGGGCCCAATTATATTTTTTTAGGATTTGAATATTGCAGGTCACCCTATAAAGATAGCCATTTGTCATACTTCAATAGGCAGGCTGGAACATCACTAGCTAATGTGTAGGCCTTTCACCCAGTGGATTTATTCCCTGCCTATTGAAACTTAAGAGTGGAAATGCTAAGACCTAGCAAGTTATTACTGTCATAGACTCAGACACAGTATAATCATCCTAATCAGTGATTGTAGGGAAGAAGTCACTTAGAGTCAAACCAATTTTTATCCATGAACTTTGTCCTCCATAGTTTGTTATGCGCAGAACAATCGCTTGATAGGATCATCTATCTTCTTTGCAAATTTACATCCGCAGGGACACATTGTTCCTTCAAATTACACCACCCTTATTCTATAGAAAACAGTTGTACACATCTGCTTTGTCAAAAAGCTTATTACTAAGTGAGAAATTTGAATGTTAATTCGTAGGGTTGGTCTTTAGAAATGAAATGGGTTCCAAGTAACTAGGGAAAAGCCTTGTGTCATAAATAGAATGACTACACTACAGCAGTGATGTGGTAGTATTTTCTGGTGTGAGGTAAAGAAGCCATGAGATGTATCTTCAGATGGAGATTCTATTTCTCTTTCTTGACTAGGTCAATTTAAAACTATTTTCCTACTTTACATAATTTCTGAGTTCATGCTTTGACTCCTTTCCTCTCCCATTGCTCTTCAAACAAAAGTCCAATCAAAGCAGTTCTTTTGCACAAAGCTGTGACTTAAGTTTTCAATAATCCTTAATTAATATTTCAATTTGGGAATGGGTAATCATGGAGAGCACATTTCTAACTATGTAAATTCAAGGCTACATGCATGTTACAAAAAAATCGTGGTTACTTAAAAAACCTACTGTGTCTGAAGGGTGGGTGATTCCCATTCTATAGAAAATTCACAAATAAATTCCCTACCTGGCTGTTGACACTTTACAAGTATTCCTATGTGGTTCCAGCAACTAAGATATTCAATATACATTATATGTTTGTGCATACACGCATTTATTAACTCACTTTGTATTTAGTATACACTTTTCTATTGAGGCTTATGATGCAGCATGACATACATGTTCTTAGAAATATTCTGGAAGACAGATCCTTTAAGTGATTTAGGGAATGATTATTAGAAAGGAAGGGGCAGAAATGGGTAATGATTTGGAAGACAAACTGTTAGGAATTAGCCACAAAGTGAAGGTTGAAAAGGAGAGAAGATTCAAGAATAATACCAAAGTCATCGGCTTCTGGGGCAGGGAGAATGGTATTGTTGTCAACTGTGATGGGAAAGTTAGGTGGTGAATGGAATTAGCAAAAAATATAATGGGTTCAATTTTAGATATATTGCTCTTCAGGTATGAGTGGGCTATTAACATGGAGATATCCTAGAAGCAAGATGAAACTTGAGACTGAAGAGGAGGTTAGATCTCTGAAAACACATCAGAACGAACAAACATAAAACTAAACATCTGCTTTTGTAACCCTGTTGGGGGTTCAACTCACTATTACTTTTTAAATGGTATTTTTATGTGCCAGGCACTGTACTAGAGAAGCAGCGTGACTCAGTGTAAAGAGCATGGGCTTGGGCGTCAGAGGTCATGGGTTTGAATCCCAGCTCTGCCACTTGTCAGCTGTGTGACTGTGGGCAAGTCACTTAACTTCTCTGGGCCTCAGTTACGTGCTTAACAAATACCAACATTATTATTATCAGTTATCTCATCTGTAAAATGGGGATGAAGACTGTGAGCACCACGTGGGACAACCTGATTACCTGTATCTACCCCAGCACTTAGAACAGTGCTCTGCACATAGTGAGCACTTAACAAATACCAACATTATTATTACTACTAAGCGCTGAGGAAGATACAAGCTAATCAGGTTGGACACAGTCCATGGTCCACATGGGGCTCACAGTACTAATCCAGATTTTACAAATAAGTTAACAGAGGCACAGACATTAAGTGACTTGCTTTAGGTCACACAGCAGACAAGTGGTAGAGCCAGCAGGGCAGAGCCAGCATTTGAACCCAGGTCCTTCTGTCTCCCAGACCATGCTTTATCCATTAGGCCACGCTGTTTCTCTTTGTCCCACAAAATCTGCAAGATAAGCCTTATAATAATAATTATGGTATTTGTTAAGTGCTTACTATGTGCCAAGCACTGTTCTAAGCACTGGAGTAGATACAAGGTAATCATGTGGGGCTCAGAGTCTTAATCCCCATTTTCTAGATGAGGTAAGTGAGGCACAGAGAAGTTAAGTGGCTTGCCCAAGGTAACATGGCAGACAAGTGGCAGAGGCGGGATTAGAACCCTTATACTGTAGGATGGAATAAAGCCAAGAGTAAAAAATCACTGAAGACCTGGGCTTGACTGACATCTTGGTGGTTCTTGCACCCAAGATTGTTCCTAAGTGTATTGCCTCAGGTCCTGCCTTATAGTGGGTCCCACCATTCTCTGTGAACAAAATCTAACTGCCTGGTCTGTGGAAGGTGGGCAGAGTCAGGAATGCCCCTCACCAATGACTCATGAGTCCTGTTCTGGATAAAGGCTACCGTGCAGTGGGAAGATGTTTAAGGAGAACTAATTATGAGGAAGAGATCTAGTACTGAGCCCCTCTCTTGGCAAGTCATCTAAACACTGCTGCCCCCATCCCCCCACCCCCAACAAACTTGAGAGCTGTTTTTCTATTTGCAAATGCAAATAGTATGTACTTATAAGGTCAAAATGATGTTTCTAGTCCCTAAAAAGATGGTCAAAAATCAGTATCTCCCTCCTCCTGAGAATCCAGTGTAACAGAATGCATATATATAGCGGTAGGCAAAGTTATCACAAAACCAACTATAGTAGATTATAATGCATCTGCAGTTGCATATCAGGTGCTTACAGCTCAACTTCTTTCAAAGAAACATTCGTAGAAACAGTGTAGAAAGGTTTAAAGAATAAGAGGTGCCTTCCCAGAAAGCTAACACATGTTCACGTTATCTCCGCAGCATCTTCCTTGAAGAAATGCCTGTAAATTAGAGAATTCTCTCTGGAAAGCTATGTCGGGATAGCTTCACTGTATTTTGGATCCCTTAGCACGATTCCAGTAGGTGGGAGGATTTGTATGTTTTGTGGAATGGCACTCTTAGGCCTGAAATTCCATTTGACATACTCTGAGGCATTTCATATTTTGCCACTCATTTTAAAGTTCAATTTGAAAATGTGGCCGATGGATTGAGGAACTCATTCTATGTATCTATTTTATCAGTGCTTAACTGTCTAGCTGGGATCTTTGACAGCTGTTTAACTCTTGGTCACTAAAGACACCTGGAAGACAGAGTCAATTTCCAAGGATTGACAGTGGAAGTAACTTCCAAACATACCTCTATGGTCAAAGATTTATTTCTGTCCTTTGGGAGCTTCACAGAAACAAGTACATTTCCGAATTCCATTTCAAGTAGCAGTTTCAATTCTTTTTCAGTAAACTTCTTGTCAATTTCACCAATTCACTTATCCATCCTCTTGTACAAACTTATGGAATCCCTGCTGTACTTGAGACATTTTCCTGATGGAAAACCCGTATTGTTTTGTTAAACAGTAACCAGATTAAAACTTGGATTTGATCAGCAATTAAATGCTGCAAAATGATACCCCAAAACCTAGATAGCATTCACTGCCAAAGTCTCAACTGAATGGTGAAATCTTTTTTCCTTCTTTTCAAGTATTATACATGCCCTGCTCAGAAAATCTGGACCACAGAATCCAAGAACATTCAGGGTATGCAAAATCTTTTCTTGTGCTTTAGCTAGAGCAGATACCATGTCCCATGCAATTGCTGGAATCAGCTTTGTGTTTACTAGGGGTTTGTAAAGAGCCCCCATTTCATTATCAAAGGCCTCTATACTTATCCTTTAATAAATGTATTTAGTAAAGGGTCTGCCTAGCATGATAACCTTCTAGCATTTTACTTCTGTTATAGAGTAAGGTGTTTGTAGAGAGAACAGCAATAATGATCATGTGTTCATATGAGGAGATTCGTTTTGACAAGCCTTGTTACTTGACAGGTATGTAGTACAGTTGCCTCGCGGCTTTGGGGCTGGGTTTCAAACACAGCCTTCACTGAGGTGAAGGAAATCATTCGGATCCCCATAACTGTATCAAGTGACAAGTAATGTGAATTCACCCAGTGTATATATGGATCCAGCTCTTCAGGAGCCAGTCAGAAATGTTGGCCTTTATTCAGAAAATCTGAGACTCATCATGCTTGAAGGACCTTAAAAAGCCACCTAGTCCCACTGGGCATGGAGAGAAAAATGATGGTTGATCTTGGTCTTAAATATCTTCATGGATTCTCTTAGTTGGGTCACGTCAGAGTTATAATCAGCCTTTTAAATTTATTTCTATTCTTCAAAAAGATAGATAAATGCTCCTCATTCCTATAATAGTGATAATCCTGGCAATTCTTGAAGATTCTTATTAATTTTATCCCATTAAAACACAGTTTTTTTTAATCTGGATGCAAAATCTCTCTTCCTTTAGTTTACCCCCCAGGCTCAATTCTCCAATCCCTTGGCCTGTGTGAATGTGTTCTTTCCCCTAGACTTTGAAACCTCTCTCTAAAACATTAGCGGTCATGTTACGCTGCTGAATGCCTCATCAACCTGGTGGGAAGATTACTTCATAAACTGGCCATCGCAGATTCATCAACATCTCCACCCACCTTGGGGAAGATACTCAGGGAAAAACATTATGAATGATCTTATGAAATGAATTCATTTTCAACCAGACTTTTTTATACCTCTACTTTTCTGGTGAGTTTACCCTGGCTATCATTATTTCCAGTATTGCCACTCAAAGAACTTATGTCCATCATGAACTGTTGTTCACCTTAGGCCTGGGGATACCTGCCCATTAGACTTGTGGAATGTTCATACAAATGCCCCAGAAGAGCTGCATACCAGAAAACAAGGACTCACACATCGTAATGCAAACACCTTTCCCACAAGGGATCAATCCTACTTTGTCCAAGTAGGAAAGCTCTCCAGCAACTCGTTTAGAGTAGAACCCCATGATTAAAGCTCAATTTTGATAGTAACAGAGTTAAGGAACATAGTTACCATGCCATGGCTGCAGATTTATTATATTTAGACTGTCAGGAATGCCTTCTAAATCTCATTTCAAACAAAAAACCCAATCAATCAATGATATTTACTGAGTGCTTACTATGTGCAGAGCACTGTTCTAAGCACTTGGGAGAGTACAATACAAGGTAATTTGCAGACACTTTCCCTGCCCATAATGAGCTTACAGACATTAATGTGAATAAATTCTCAGTAGACCATTAGCATACGAAAGGGAGCCAATTGCATCTATTTAAGCATTTGCTTTTGTTCTTTCTGTAAACTGACTTTATACTGCTGTAAATCATTCATCTGTGAGGTATTAATGACCACTGGTAAATGTCCAAGAAAGGATCTAGCAATGCTAATGTTTTAAAAGATGTTTTTGTTTTCCAAAGCCTTCATCGTGACACTGTGTGACCGAAGTCACCTACTGCATGCCATCCTCCCCCACCCTTTATTTACCACTGAAGCAATGGGTGATCTAACATGATTTTTTTTTTGAAAACAGGACTGTTTTCAACATCACTACCATGATTTTAGAGGAAATACTGGTTGGTAAGGTGTAAAGTAGTGAAGCTGTTATTGTACAGTGAACAATGTTCTCCCCAGTGTAAAAACTACTCCCTGGTAATAGGTTGGGCATTAAAGGACATAAACTTCTTTTAGGCCACTAGAAACCATTTAACCCACTACATTTGATTGATTAATAGTTACTGAGAAGCCTAAAGTATGGAATGACCCTGCCTAAGTACTTAACAATCTGAGGGAGTTATTTATGTACTAAGGTAATACAACCCAATTTTCAGGCTTCCCTACAGGGACAACTAAGCGGATTTTCCTGAAGACTTAAGACCAGTCTAATAGCAAAGACAATTGCTCGAATGAAAGTATCTTGCTTTCTTCAAGTCAAATGACCTAAATCATTCTGGTGGTTGAATGCTAATAAAGTGACAGGTTCTGAAAGGGATAAATACATACCTAGGTTTCACCATCACCTTACTATATTTTCCCTATCCCTTCCTCATTTTTTCTCAAGAGGAGGGTTCCCATCTAATCTCTAAATCCTCCCCTTCTACAGTGCCTCCGCCCCTATCCCTTCTCACCTCCTAAAGGTCCTTGCCTTCATTCCTGTCTTCTACCCATCCATCTGTGTTGAATCCTTCCTTCTGCCTTCAAATACACCATTCTCCCCATCCTACTATATAATGCCCTTTCGAATTCCCTCCAGTAGTGCTTCATCTTCTGCTCCCATTCCTAGTCAAATTCCTGTGATGGTTCATTGATATCCACTGCCAGCACTTCCTCCTCCCCAACTCTTTTTTTGACCCACTATGGTCAGGCTCTCAACCTCTGTGACCCAACTGAGACCAGACTCTCCAAGGTGACCAATGACTTAATAGCCAAATCCCATGGATCCTAGAGAAGCAGCATAGCATAGTGGATAGAGCACGGGCTTGGGAGTCAAAAGGTCACGGGTTCTAATGCCGGCTCTGGCACTTGTCTTCTGTGTGACCTTAGGTAAGTCACTTCACTGTGCCTCAGTTCCTTCATCTATAAAATGGGGATTAAGACTGTGAGCCCCATGTGGGACAGGGACCGTGTCTGACCCGATTATCCTGTATCTACTCCAGTACCTACAACAGTGCCTAGCACATAGTAAGTGCTTAACAAATACCATAATTATTATTACTTTAATAATGATAATATTAATATTGGTGGTATTTGTTAAGCGCTTACTATGTGCCAAGCCCTATTCTAAGTGCTGGGGTAGATTCAGGGTAATCATATTGTCCCACATGAGGCTCACAGTTTTAATCCCCATTTTACAGATGAGGTAACTGAAGCACAGAGAAGTTAAGTGGCTTGTCCAAGGTCACACAGCAGACAAGTGGCAGAGGTGGGATTAGAACCCATGACCTCTGACTCCTAATCCTGTGATCTTTCCACTGAGCCACACTGCTTCTCTGACTTCCTTCACTTCTAAGCTACCTTTGACTTTGTAATACTCCTTCCTCCTTAATACACTTCTGGGCCTCAGTTTGGCTGAGATGGTCCTAGCCTGATTCTCAGTCTCTCTCTCAGTTTTGTTTCCTGTATGCTCTTCCACTTCTCAAACCTAAACTGGGGGTCACCCACTCACACCAGTGATTCACTGATTGAATGATGGGCAGAATTGGAAAAATGTGCAGGTAACCATGCTGCAGGGTCAATGAGAGGCCTGCTTTCTCATATAAACATCTAATTGTTCTTCTTAGTTCAAGTACTACTTACATCTAGCTCATCCAGGAAGCATTCCCCCACCTGAGTATTTGACTTTACTCATATATCTTCTGAGAGCAATCATCCTGGATAAAGTGTTCCACTTAAATTGCTAACACGTTCATATAAATACTTATCCTATCCTGCTTTCATTACTGTAACAGCCTCCTTGCTGACCTCCCTACCTCCTGTCTCTCCCTACTCCATTCCAGACTTCACTATGCTGCTCAGATCATTTGTGTACAAAAGGGTTCTCTTTATATTTTCTCACACCTTAAGAACCTCCACTGGTTGCCCATCCAACTCTGCATCAAGCAGAAACTCCTTACCATCAACTTTAAAGCACTCAATAACCTTGCCCCCTCCTACCTTCTTATCTCAAGGCTTTCTTACTACAACCCAGCCCATATCCTTCACTCTTCTAGTGCCAACCCACTCAACATGCCTAGATCTCCAGGAGAAGGGAGTGGTCCACAATGTTATAGAAAACTGAGAGGTTAAGGAGGATTAGGATGGAGTAGAGGTTGTTGGATTTGGCTAGAAGATCAGTGGTGACGTTTTTGAGGACAGTTCCGGTGGAATGAAGGGGTGGAAGCCAGAGTGGATGGAGTCAAGGAGAAATGGAGGCAGAGGATGTAGACAATTCGCTCATGGAGTTTGGAGAGAAATGGTAGGAGGGAGATGGAGATGATAAATGGAGGGTGTCTTGAGGTCAAGGGAGGAGCATTTTTTTAGGGTAGGAGATTCATGAACATGTTTGAAAGCAGTTGGAATGAAGCCATTGGAAAGTGAACTGCTGAAGATGGTCATCAGAGAAGGGATAAGGGAGGGGGCAAGTATTTTGATAAGGTGTGGGGTCAGAGATACAGGTGGAGGGAGTGGATTTTGAGAGGAGATGGCAGAGTAGAAAAAGGGTCAGGAGGAGGAAGGGTCTTGAAAGGAGAAGGGGAGATTTTAGGGAGAGCATACCTGATCGATTAAATTTTCTCAATAATGTACATGGCCAGGTCATTAGGGGCAAGAGATAGATGGGTAGGGTAGGGGAACAAGGAGTTTGATGAAGGTCTTAAAATTCTGAAACAGCTGGAGAGGGAAATGGGCATGAGAGTCAATGAGGAGGAAGTAATATTGTTGGCAGGCAGTGGAGAGGGCAGAGTTGAAGCAGAAAAGGATTAATTTAAGATTGAAAAATTTGACCTGATAGCTGGATTTCTCCCAGCAGTGCTCCACAGCTCTTGCAGGAGAGTGAAGGGAGCAGACTGTGGAGGTGATCTGTAAAGGGATAGGGGTAGCCAGGGTAGATAGAGATAATTAGATTGGAAACAGTCCACACCCCTCATGAGACTCACAGTCTTAATCTCCATTTTATGGATGAGGTAATTTAGGCAAAGAGAAGTTAAGTGAATTGTCAACAGTTATATAACAGTTAAGTGGTGGAGCCGAAATTAGAACCCAGGTCCTGGTCCTCTGACTCAAATGTCTGTGCTCTTTCTACTAGGCCATGCACTTCAGAACATTATCCATCTTTAAAGGTGGTTTCAGACCCAGACTTTTCAGTAAATAAGATCAGTTCTCATTATCTATTCCTTATCTGTGTTTTTTTTTACATTTGTCAGTAATATCGAAATGGATGTGTTTCAGGTTGATGGAGAGGAGGAGGGAATATATACGAGAATCAATCAGTCAGTGCTATTTATTGAGCCTTTACTGAGTGGAAAGCACTGTTCTAAGTGCTTCAGAGAGAGTACAATAGAGTTGGGAGGTGAGATACATGCCTTCAATCTAATGAGGGAGACAAACATTAAAAGCAACAACAGATAAGGGAAGCAACAGAATGTGAGAATATGCACAGATAAAAACAACAAAGCATAGGAGTTTCACATATAAAAAAACTCCAAAAACCTGACCTGATATATCTATGTAATTCTACAGCATAAGTGAAGGTGTATTAGTCAAAGAACTCAAAGATTTAATTGAAGATTCTTTATTACCAGCCTTCCATTTTAGTAACACAATATATTTTAAATGAAGATGGCTTCCTTTTAAATCAACAATCAATTAGAAACATTAATAAAAGGACTGTCAACTTCCATTAGATCTAAAAAGGGCATTTTAATATCCATTAAGCATTCAATTGCTAATCACTGTTTTTATCAATTTTATATGAATATGATCTTCCATTTTCCTCTTATAAATTAAAACTTTCAATTGTTTATAAACTCTAAACAAAACTGACCTAACCATATAAAGTACAGCTAGCAATGAGCTTGATCATTTCCTCTTTATAGACGTGAGAGAGATAAACATCATATTGGAAAGAAACAAAAGAATTTGTAAGATGCAAGATACACCATGGGAGACAAATTTAAAGGTGTATTTCGGTACAATGTGTGAACAAAATCTCAGCACTACTTAAAAACAAATCACACATTTGCAGACAGGCCAAAAATTGAAACTTTTTTTTTCCTTTGCTGTGAAGAAAGATAAGTTTGGGCTTGTTCTGTTTTTTGCCCTTTGGGCGTGGAATAAGAAAATTCAGTGTTGACTTGGAAAACGTCTGGATTTAAAGAAGGCATAGGTTCTTGGATCTTGAACCTATCTTTGAGTGATGGACATAAAGGGAGAACGGTAGAAATAAAATCTTGGTGAGCATGATGGGGAAGGCATGTTCTGCATAAGGTTTAGATTCTCATAAATTCCTTGGAGAGCAGATTTTAGAAAATTCAATTCAATCAATCAATGGTATTTATGGAATACCTACTGAATGCAAAGCATTATAACAGAGATTTCCTCTCTTTTCAAAGAGTTTACCATCAAATGGGTGAGGCAGGCAGAGGAAAATTGTTTTTGGATATTGGCAGGGAGCAGGAAAAATATTAAAAAAAAAAAAATAGTTATGCAAATATGCCAGGTTGAAGTTAGCAAATAAATAATTGAACATGCAAATGAAGAGGATGGGAATGAATTTACATATATGTTCAAAATGACTGTAGGGTTGACTTGCTTAGACAGGTAAGGGATTAATAAGGGAAGGATTCTTGGAAAAAGTGCGATTTTAGAAGGTTTTTGAATGCAGGTAGATGGTGGACTGGCCGAGCCTGATTATTCTCCATCAGTAAGATTTGGTCAATCTTGGGAAAAAAAAAAAAAAGGTGGCTATGTTGGTGAGCAATTATTGCTAGGATCGGTTCAACCTGCAGGTCCTGGAGAGTACAGTTCCAGAAACAAAATATAGTTGGCCTAACTCTAACTCAGATGGCTTTGGTATTGGTTTGAATAGGTCCAAAGCCTTCAGGAGCCCTCTATGTCAGGTGTGCTCTGTAGCTAGCCCAAGGGGAAATCTGCTTCTCTCGCAACCCAGTGTTCAGCCCCAGAAACGAGGTACTGGCTACTTGTAGACTGTTCTGATTCCCTTTAAGTTGGTGGCAACCCTGAAACTGCGCTGTGGACAATCCTATAATATGTGGAACTGGCATAGCCAGGAACCCGCTTGGGCCAGGGAATAGCTGGGCACAGGTGAAACAAAACCCAGGATTTCAGGGTTAGATAATTACCTCTCCTAAATGTAGGATGGTCTAGTGGAAAAAAAAGTATTGGGAAGGGAGTAGGGAGATCTGGGTTCTAATCCCAGCTTTGCCACTGGCCTCTTGAATAAACTTGGGCAAGAAACTTATGCTTCTGAGCTTGTTTCCTTTTCTGTAAAATGGGTTTAAGACACCTGCTTTCTCTATCTCCTAGTGATCTCCGTGTGGGACAAGGATATGTCTGATATGACTGCCTTATGCCCACCCCAGTGCTTGCAATATATTGGTGCTGAATAAATTATATGACTAATGTGGTTCAGAAGAGTGCTTGGCACATAGTAAGCACTTAAGTACCATTATTATCATTCATTCATTCACTCATTTCTTGAGCGCTTACTGTGTGCAGAGCACTGAACTAAGTGCTTGGAAAGTACAATTCAGCAATAAAGAGAGACAATCCTTGCCCACACCAGGCTATTATTAATTCACTGGGTTGTTTTTTTCCAAGTAATGTCAAAAGTTTAAAAATGTTATCTTTTTTTCTCAGAAGCAGGCCACTGTGTGACTCTAGAGTATAATACCTTCATTCTTGTGTTGATCAGCCTTACAGCATGGCTCAGTGGAAAGAGCACGGGCTTGGGAGTCAGAGATCATGAGTTCAAATCCTGACTTTGCTACTTGTCAGCTGTGTGACTGTGGGCAAGTCACTTAACTCTTCTGTGCCTCAGTAACCTCATCTGTAAAATGAGAATTAAGACTGTGAGCCTCACGTGGGACAACCTGATTACCCTGTATTAGATTACCCAGCGCTTAGAATAGTGCTCTGCACATAGTAAGCGCTTAACAAATACAAACATTATTAACTATACATAGAGTTCTCATATATATTTTGTTTCCCCTACTCTCTATGTCCCCATGGCACTTGGGGACATATGACCTCTGACTCCTAAATCTGTGCTCTTTCCACTGAGCCACGCTGCCTCTACACCCTGCTGCTTCTCTGAGTAGCTTGGAAGTGGGATGGTGATACTGGGCACCCCTGAAAAGCCAGTGTATAATTCAAAATTCATCTCATACCACGCTATAATGGCGGAAGTATGCCTGTACTACCCTGATGATTTTCAGGATTTTAAAGGCCTCTTTTGCTCCCATCACACATAAAATAGAGCCCATTGGTACAAATGGCTAAATAGGGCTAGATACTCCCCAATATATTCATTTGTGATTCGGCTTAAAAACTCCATCATAAAAATTCAGAGAACAAGCAGAGTGTGGTTCCAAGTCTACATGTGGTTTTACATTTCCCATTATAAGCCCCTGTCTTCCCAAGTACCACAGTCTCTTCCAACTTCAACCTGCGGTTGGACTCGCAACTCCACTTGGCCTGCTTCTTCAAGCGTCCAGTGAAACGTGGTTCCAATGACACAATTTCCAGCAGCCACAACAAATGGAAAAATTGGATGTGGAGCAGCTCTGTGGTTTAAATTCACAGATAGAAAACTCTGCTCCAGACTATAGACCCATAAATCACAGCATGTATTTTAAATTATTTCTGACATTAGGAAAATCTTTCCAAAAACAGAAACTCAAGTTTGGGCAACAAAGCCAAGGATAACTCCCCTTTGATCCCAATGGCCATCTCTGAGGCCACTGTTGAAGGAACATTAGTAGAACATGGAAGCAAGGGCTGTGCTCAGAACACGCATCACATTTTTGGTATTGTTTCAAAAACTGCTTCTGTTCTCCAATCAACGTGTGCTCTCAGAAACCACCTTATCAAATATGACTGACAAGAAATTCAGACTGTTGTGACATCAGTAAAAGAAAATGGAAAACAGGCTTCAGAAAAGAAGATAAACAAATGTTCTGTTTTTACTTTTTTCTCTGACACTGGAAATGGCAGAGACTAAAACACGGGAAAGCAAGTCAGGATAGAATGAGAGGATGGAGTTGAGCATCTGGAAGCATTGCCAGAGGAATTGGAGGTGGAAGTGATGGTTGAGAATATGGCACTTTTCTTCCAAGGATTTCAAAGCCCTGTGCCACCAAAACCCACTTCCAGCCAATGAATGGATTTCTCTCTCAAGCCCCCAAGAATACCGTGCCTCCAAGGGAGATTTTTTTTTATCGTTTAGTACCTCTAGGCTGAGCTCAATTTGTCATACATAAACTGAGTCACAAAGAATTCTACCAGTTTGTCTAAAGCCACCCTGAAAACCAATGCCAAAGTTAGATTTACTTACTAGGTGTCCAAATAATGTCTACTTCAGCTTGTGAAGAATACCGTACATCAGTCAAGCAATCAATGAATGGTATTTCTTGAGCATTTACTGTAATACTAATAATAATGGTATTTGTTAAGGCCTTACTATGTGCCAGACACTGTACTAAGGGAAACGGCGTGACTTAGTGGAAGGACCTGGCTACTAATCTGCCACTTGTCTGCTGTGTGCCCTTGGGCAAGTCACTTAACTTCTATGTGCCTCAGTTACCTCATCTGTAAAATGGGTATTAAAAGTGTGAGCCTCCCTATGGCACAACCTGATTACCCTGTATCTACCCCAGGACTTAGAACAGTGCTTGGCACATTGTAAGCACTTAACAAATACCATCATTATTATTATTATTATTACTAACCACTCGGGTGGATATGAGCAGATCGGGTTGAACACAGTCCCTGTCCCACATGGGGCTCACAGTCTTAATTCCCATGTTACAGAGGAGGTAACAGAGCACTTTCCTAAGCTCTTGGGAACATAGAACAGAATTAGCAGACATTTCCCTCCTTTTAGTGAGTTTACAGTCTAGAAAACAGAAAGCTCTTTTAAATGCCCTTCATACAAAATCAAGGAATAATGGCTGTCCCCCTGTAAGATATGAAGGGGTATTTAAGAGAATTTTCTGTTTGACTGATTGATTTTACTACTTGGGTTGATAGGTAAAAAAAACAATCTCAATCAAGGACCAGCCTAGTTTCACCAAGGTTAGTTCCCACCTAACCTTAATAGAAAAGAAATGTGGGGACAAACTGCCTCTAAAATGTTACCAGTGAAACGCCCTTCTGTGATGATGCAAATACCTAATTGCCAACCTTTTTATTGAAGTGTAGGGACAAAAGGCAGTCTAGCAACTCTGTTGTATCAATCATATTTATTGTGTACATAAAGTGGGTGGATACAAGCAAATCAGGTTGGACACAGTCCCTGTCCTTTGTGGGGCTCACAGTCTCAATCTTCATTTTACAGCTGAGACAACTGAGGCACAGAGAAGTGAAGCGAGTTGCCCAAGGTCACACAGCAGATGAGGCAGAGCTGGTATTAGAACCCATGATCTTCTGACTCCTAGGCCCATTCTCTATCCACTACACCATGCTATTTCTCTAAGGTATCGTGAGTAGATTGGTACCCTGACATCAGAAAATGAGAAGATTGGAGAACAGTTTCTTTCCTGATTTCAAGGGAAGCTGAGGATGGATAGCAGTAAAGTAATAATAATAATGATGGTATTTGTTAAATGCTTACTATGTGCCAAGCACTGTTCTAAGCACTGGAAAAGATACAGGGTAATCAGATTGTCCCACTGGGGCTCACAGTCTTAATCCCCATTTTACAGATGAGGTAACTGAGGCACAGAGAAATTAAGTAACTCGCCTAAGGTCACAGAGCAGGCAAGTGGTGGAGCCAGGATTAGAACCCGTGACCACTGACTCCCAAGCCCATGCTCTTGCCACTTGGCCATCCTGCAGTAATAGCAGTAGCAGTAATCCTCAGTTGTAGTCTATGGGAATGGCTTGTGACTTTCCGTTCAATTAAGAGACACTAATGCTACCCTCAGGGAGCTTACATTCTAATCAATCAATCATATTTATTGCATGCTTACTATGTTCAGAGTTCTGTACTAAGCGTTAGGGACAGTACACCAGAGTTGATAGCCACGCTCCCTGCCCACAAGGAGCTTAAAGTCTAGAGCATTGTCACAGGGCCTTTCTAATGACACTATTAGACTGCAAGCTCTTGTAGGGCAGTTTTCATGTCTTTACTCAGTTATTCTCACCGGAGTGCTTAATATAATGCTCTACACAAAGTACATGCTTAATAAATAAGGTCAGTCGACTTACCGTTCTATCGTACTGGGGCCAAAAGGCCAAAAAAAGCAAATATTCCTTTGTAAGCCTCTTTCAAATGCTCAGAGTGGAATGATTTCCAAGCTGCATGGAAAAGGATTCTCCAGCCTCTTTGGTCCCTTCATCTTTTTATACCTGATTGAGCTGCGTGTGTGGGCCCGATGGTGGGATATTGTAGCTGATGGTAGGAATTGAATGACAGCCGTACCACATTTGATAAAGTTATAATCAGGTTGGATATCACTAATCTGGGTTGTAGCTCAACTGTGAAGGCCCTTTTTGAGTGAAATCATGGCTTTATTAATAAGACCCAGCCCAATCTCACTGATCAAAATTACTGTAAGAGATGTCCCTTTGCTGCTATTCAAATGAATGGGAGAAAACAGTGGGTGTTTTTAAAGCCATCTTCCTGTCATGGATCTCATTAGTGAGGGGAATGATTTTACCGGGGAAAAGCTTCTACAATAAGAAAACATAACCTACTTGAGATGAGCAAAATCCAAGTCAATTAGGCTAAAAAAAGATCTTCAAAAATACCACCTCTTTCTTCCATTCATTTGACTAGCAGCAAAGGGACATTTTATTTTTTTTTAATCATTTTTTCACTGGAAGCAGAGTGGATCTCATTAATACAGGAATGATCTTACTTAAAAGAGCTTCTAGTGTTAAACTACTGTTCAGCCTAGATTAAGCAAATCAAACATGATTTGACCAAGAAAAGTCTGAAGTATTATATCTATTTCTAAAGCATTACATCTGACTTTTGAAAAATGTACACATGAGGCTTTAGATTCCACTGCTTTTTTGAAGTATCTGGGATACATTTTCTTAGGTAAACTGGCCCCAGAGATGCAGTGAGATGTGGTTAGCTGCCTAAAGTTACTGAAAATAAGCCCATTCAAATAATTTACACGTGTTAAAGTGAAGAAATAAACCTGGTAAAAAAAACTACATCAGATTTATCTAAGACTGAACTCATGATTTTCCTACTTAGATTCTTTTGCCATTCTTTTGTGAAGAAGGGCTATTAGCATCTGCAGTCAGCTGCAGTAGCTCCATACATCGCCAACATGAAGGAGACTGAAAGCAGATTTTGATGTAAATAGGCTTAAATTAATTTAAATCTCAATATGATGACACACCTGTGCTTGTAGAGTCCACTTTCTGAGCTGGTTGCTCTGTATGGCTCTATTACTTTGCTCTTTCTGCCCAATTACAGCAGCTGTATGTGAGCTATGGAATGTTGGGTGTGTGTTTGTGAGTGTGTGTGGATCCATAAGTGTGTGTGTGTGTGTGTTTGCTACAGTCAATTTTGGGGATTTAAAGTTCATTAAGCACATTTTCGCCTAATGGCAACTGTTTAATGTAAACACTCGGGTCATTTTCTACATGGTAAAAATATATTGCTGATCAGCAGATTATTGAAAGTAATTTAAATGTAGTGGGAACTAATTGCATATGAGGAAAAAACATTTTCCACTGGGTATTTTGCTTTCCCTGTCAGATTTTCTGGCATATCCTCCACCTGACATTCCAGCACCCTTAATATTCACCCACATTGCTAATGAATTTTCAATTTCAAATCATCTCTGTAACATGCTCTGCAATATTTAAGACTGTATTCATTATGTCACCCATGTGTATGTGCGCGCACATATATATATACACACACACGATAATCAATGTTTTTCTCTAACAATAATTAGAGTTGAGCCAGCCCCCCATTGTTCCAATTAGAGTGAAATATTTGATGTGAGAGGAAATCTGCCCACATCAAGCTTTCAGTTTATGCCAGGATTCTGTGCCTTTCCCGCAGGGAAAGCTCCTTTAAGACCTGATTGCAGGTTTCTTAGAAATAAATACAGTAGGTGGATCCTCCCTTTAGATGCTCAGCTTATAGCTAGCAGTTAAGCTCCTCACATTATTACATGCATAACAATACGATGAGTTGAAATGACAAAATGCCAGCTTCCACCCAAACGTCAAGCCA